>NC_056745.1:561947807-562120307 GCF_019279795.1 Protopterus annectens
CAATTCCCACAAGAAACCATAGTGCTAGGTGATATCAATATAGACTGGAAAACCTGCAACTCTGCAGACCCTCCCACCCTCCTAAATCTTCACGGCTTTTCACAAACCATTCAAACCCCAACCAGAACTAACAAAACTAACAATAAAGAAAGCATATTGGACTGGATTCTAATAAATACTCACTCCCAAACTTATACAGTAGGGACACTACCCGATGATTTAAGCGACCACGCCCTCACTTATCTAATCAGACATAAAACTACCTCCCCTAACCTAACCAAATACAAAATGGTCAGATCAAATAAAAACTTTAACCCTGAAAACTTCCTTACAGAACTAAATGCATGCAACTGGTCTCCTCTTAAACAATTGCCACTGGATGAAGCTGTATCATACTTCAATTCCAGGTTCCTTTCTATCCTAGACTCTCATGCTCCCTTAAAATCTGTTAAAATTAAATCAAAACCTGCCCCTTGGCTCTAAAAAGATACAAGGGATAAAATTCTCCTGAAAAATAAACTCTGGACCAGATTTCGTATCATAAAAAATCCCTCTGACCAACATAATTTTAGACAAATAAGAAACTCCACTAAAAAAGCTGTACTACTGAATAAAAGAAGCTATTACTGCCATTTACAACAAACCAACCGACATAATCCGCAAAATTTCTGGGCAGGCATAAACTCTCTCCTAAAGCCTGGCCACAATGACACCCCATGCCCCCTAGGCACTTCCAAAAGCAACCCAAAACAAACTGTTGATGCCATCAATACCTTCTTCACTGAAACTGTCCAGTCTCTAGCTAACCAACTAGCCCCTAATATCTCCTCTCAGTCCCCCTCTACTAACACTTCCATACCCACCTTTCAACTGCAACCTGTACCCACTTCACTTATTCGTTCTCTTCTCCACAAACTTAAAATATCCTCGACTTCTGCTGTCCTTTTACCAGCTCAGTTTCTAAAAATTGCAGCCAATCCATTAGCCTATCCCATTTCCATTCTGATTAACAGAACCATTGTTGAAGGCTGCATTCCTTCACTTTGGAAAATCTCACATATCATTCCCCTGCATAAAGGAGGGACCTCTACAGAACTCTCAAACTACCGTCCCATAGCCTTACTCTCCCCCTTAGCTAAAATCATGGAGAAATGCGTCCAAAAACTTCTTTAACGCCTACTAAACCACAACCTACTAGCTGACTGTCAACATGGCTTCAGGCCATACCACAGCACCACCTCAGCCCTTCTTTCCTTTACTGACTGTATCAACAAAAAACGGAACAATAACATACTAACCTCTTTATTGACCTGTCCAAAGCTTTTGATATGGTCAACCACCAGATACTATTAAACTTACTTTTTGCACTTGACTTTGGTGCAATAAAATGGTAAAAAATCATATCTCCTTAACAGACAACAGGCAGTGCGCTGGGAAAACAACTTATCCAGCCTACTACCTATTACCCTTGGAGTCCCCCAAGGATCAATACTGGGCCCCCTTCTGTTCTCAATCTTCATTAACAATCTACATACCAGTCTGTCCTCTGCTACCTGTATTCAATAAGCTGATGATTGTACTTTGATTTGTTCTGCCACATCCCCATTTGAATTGCACTCTATCACCCAACAGACTTTCCACAATGTTGAAAAATGGTTCCTGAACAGATGCCTAATCTTAAACCCCAAGAAAACCAAACTATTATTTTCTCCCCCACCCAGAAATCTTCTCCACTCAATTTCTCGGTCTTCTCTAATAATGGCACCTACATATCTCCTGACCCCTCCACCAAGCTCCTTGGAGTAGAGATAGACAAAAATCTATGCTTTGACTCTCACATTAACAGCACAATAAAACTAGTCAACAGAAAACTTGGCTCCTTGTTTAAAATTAAACCATTTCTTACACCACTTGCCAGAACCTCCATAGCACATACCCATTTTATTTCTTCCCTACTGTACGCCTCCCCCATCTATACATATCTGTCCAAAACTAACCTCTCCAAACTAACTTGCCTCTGGCTCTACCTATAGAACTCCCCACTGCCTAAACTTAAAACAACTAGGATGGCTAGAACTGCATAATCTCATCTTATTTCACCCGCTCTCTTTAGCCCATAAAATCCTCTACAAACCTACCAGCACCTCCATACTCACTACTCTCATTAGCCCTTATTGTAATCTCAAAAGTCTGCGTTCCGTTAACAAACTTCTAATATCTACCTGTAAATCCAGCAACTTAGCAGGCGATTCCTTGTTCTCCAACACAATTGGAAAAGCCTGGAACTCCCTTCCTTCCAACCTCACTGCTCTCTCCACTCTTCCCAGCTTCAAATCCCAACTCAAAACTGACCTCTTAACTCACTGGCTCTGCCTCTGCTCTAACCATGACTAGCTAGTATTCTTTTCCTAGAATTCTCACTTATCTTGCTTCTAATCTTTTCAAAAGCTTACTACTAAATTCAATTTTGTTTTTTTCCCATGATGTTCTTATTTTTGCTTATTGCAGACACTGTAAAAAAATATTATTTTCTTCTCTGAACTGTATGTGTAACTAAAACTGTCAAATGCTTTTAATGAATAATGCTCAAATGTACCTCACTTGGAGCTTTTCTCCCCAGGCCTCTGTTGAAAATGGACATGAATCCAGTCGGACCAGCCCGGTCAACAAATGTAAAATAAATAAAAATAAAATTGTATCATGATTAAGAAAATGTGAGCTGCAGTCCTGTAACAAACCCAGGACCCAAGGTTTTGCCCAGAGGCTTTCTATATGCTTTGAGACCAGATGGCTTAGTGGTTAAGGTCTTCGCCTCCCATGCACAAGGTACAAGATTTTGATCCTGACCTCCGACCAATACCTGTTTGGAGTTTCCATGTTCTCCCTGTGTCTCTGTGGGGTTTCTCCCATGTCCGAAAAACATGCTGAGTGTGTTCATCTCAAACTCACCAATGAATAGAGCTATGGGCAGCAGCACAGACTCTACATGGTGCCCTATAGGGGGAAGAGTTGTATATACCAACTGCTTTGTGCATCTACTGTGATGTGCAGTGTCCTCAAGATAGGACAACATGGATCACAGACTGCGCGCCATGGCAAGGCTAGCCACTCAATGGTGTGAAATATGGCTGTAGGTGATTTGGTCATGTTGACTGTCGGCAAAAATGGGCATGGGTAGTTACCAGTGATAAGTGGTTGAGGACCCGGCCTACTCTGACCCACGCCAGGGACCTTTGCTAATGGTGGGAGAGATATATGTGCCCCTATTGGCCAGTGTGTGCCCACCATAATGCTCAGCAGCCCTGCGTCAGTAAACTACTGGATGGCCGGTGTCTAGTTGCCCAGCCTGGGATAGCTCTGTTGAGTGAAAGCTGGATGTAAAACCAACCTGCCAAATATGAACTGAGAATTCCTACACCTAATATAGGTTCACTGACAAGACGGAGCTTGGAAGTGGATGATATGATGATACGGAGGAGGCTGGACATCCTATGTATCCAAGAGACGAGATGGAAGGGCATTGCAGCAAAGCCACTTGGTTTGGGATCCAGAGTCTACTAGTCAGGTGGAGGGCAGGCTAGAAATGGTTTAGGAATTGTGGTGAGAGAGAGGTTTTAGAAGGCAGTGAGGGATATCATCAGAATTAATGACAGACTCATGACGGTCAGACTCCAGTGTAATGATAGGGCAGTATTCATAATCTCAGCCTATGATAGGGCAGTATTCATAATCTCAGCCTATGCCGCATAGCAGGGTTGTGATAATGAGGAAAAGAGTGCAATCAGACAGCAGTTGCAGGGCCTACTAGATAAAGCTGGACAACATGAATTGGTGTTAATAATGGGTGATTTGAATGCACATATCAGGACAGACAGAACAGGCTATGAGGACTGCCTGGGTCAACCTGGGTGGGGCAACAGGAATAAAGAAGGTGAAGCCATTCTAGACTTTTGTCTGGTAAATGGCTTGATAGTAGCCAACACATGGTTCAAAAGAAAGACAGTCACAAGATCACATACAAGAGTAGTCAAACATGCAACTCAGGTAGACTTCCTCCTAGTAAGGAAAAAGCACTGGGGTAGAATTTATGATTGCAAAGTCATCCCCGGTGAAACAGTCAGCCCACAGCATAAACCAGTAGTTGCCACATTCAGCTGCAAGCAATGGTCAGAGAAGACTCTAAGGTCAACGGAGACTAGGCTGAAGACCTGGAAGTTGACTGGAGAGAAAGTACAACAGTTCAGGGAATTACTCAGGGATCTAGCACCCCAAGAAGAGAAGGAAATAGGTGGAGTTGAAGAAGAGTGGCAGCGCCTAAAAACAGCATGTGTTAGGACTACAGAAAAGTTATGTGGCCAAGCCTGGTATGGAAATAAGGTACATAAGGAAAGCTGTTGGTGCAATGCAGAAATCCAGGAAGTCATCAAAAGAAAGGAGGAGTGCAGGAAGAAGTGAGAGATAGAAAAGACTGACCAGGCTAGGAAGGACTACTGGTTAGCTAAGAAAGACGTTGCAATAGCAAAGAATAGGGCATCGGAGACACTGTGCCAACTTCTGGAAAGTGACTCAGTAATGGGCACAAAGAAACTGTATCAGGTTGCAAGACAAAGACAGAAGGGTAAAAACGATAGTCAGACACCCTTCATAAGGGATGTCAGCAACAACCTTCTCACCAGTCCAGAGGACATCAAAGGCAGATGGAAGGAGTATTTCCAGCAGCTTTTGAATAATGAAAACCCCACAGACGCTGTACTGCCCCAGAAACAGCCTATGATGAGAGAAGAAGAGGAGCCCACCCTAGAAGAAGTAAGCACAGCACTAGGGAAGATGAAGTCAGGGAAAGCAGCAGGCTCAGATGAGATCACAGCAGATGTGATAAAAATGCTGGGTGAGATAGGAGAGAAATGGCTCCTGAGTGTACTAATAGCAGTGTAGAGAGAAAGGCGTATCCCAGATGACTGGAGAATAAGCATACTCTTGCTAGTGTCCAAGAACAAAGGGGACATCCACAACTGTAGGCAGTATAGAGGCATCAAACTCCTGTCACATTGCATGAAAGTTCTGGAGAGGGCGATTGATAAACGGATGCACAGAGTAGTAGAATGTAAGATGGGGGATGAGCAGTTTGGATTCAGATCAGGATGCAGCACAATTTACCCGATGTTTGCATTGAGACAGATACTTGAGAAGAAGCTAGAGATAAGGAGAGAGTCCAAATGGGCATTCCTAGACTTGGAGAAAGCATATGGCAAGGTCCCAAGAAAGCTGATCTGGGCAGTACTGCACTGGTTTGAAGTCCCAGAAACATTGGTAGAATTAGTGCAGCCTATGTACAAGGGCCCAATAACTCAAGTACGAACAGTGTTCGTGTACAATAGGGTTCATCTCTGAGCCCACTGCTGTTCATACTGGTGATGGACTACATTAGCAAACAGGTTAACAGATGATGTGGCAGTAGAGGCAGACTCTGAGCTAGAACTTCAGCAAAGAATAGGAGAATGGAATGCAAATCTGAAGGCACATGGGATGAAACTAAGCACAGATAAGTTGGTGGTAATGGCAGCAAATTGGGGATATCAGAAGAACCTGAGAATAGAGGTAGAAGGGAAGATAGTGGAACAAGTAAACAGCTTCATGTATCTGGGAGGGGTAGTTGAGGAGAAGGGTATTCTGTATGAAGAGGTCAAACCTAGAATCAGAGGAGCTGCAGCAACTGGCATAGCGTATCAGGTGTAGTCTGTGAGAAACGAATGCCAAAGAAGCTGAAAAGTAAGTTGTACAAGACAGTGGTGTGACCCGTACTACTGTATGGTACAGAAACCTGGGCAATAAAGGCAGAACAGTTGAAGAAGATAGAGGTGATGGAAATGAAGTGCCTGAGAAAAGTGGTAGGATGCTCACTGTGGGACAGACAAAGAAATGAGGACATAAGAGCAGAAGCCAAAGTAGCTCCAATTGCAGAAAAGATCAAATAGAATAGATTACTGTGGTGTGAGCACATGTAGAAAAACAGAAGACAATCTGGTGAGGAAGATTTGGGACAGACAGGAAGAAGGTAAGAAGAAGCGAGGACGTCCAACAAAGAGGTGGATGATTTGTGTGAAAGAAGATCTGCGACAGTCAGGCATGAGTGTTGAAGAAGACAGGAGTGTGGCACTGAATCAAGAGAGTTGGCAACAGTTAACACAATACCCTGACCCCATGTAGAAAAATTGGAAAAAGGGGGCTGATGATGATGATTTTTATATGCTGTGAGAGCTCCCAGTATATTATTTAATAGGGATCAAAGAGAACACATAATCAGCTTTCAACCAGTATGTTAAATGTTTGTTTCCTTTTTTCAGTCAGTTATTTGTTGAAGTAGCAGTTTGAGGAAAAGTAAGTTTCATGTAAATTTGTGAAAAAATCATGCATTGTTAAAACAATCACAATTTGTTAAAATAATTTTTATTTACCTGTGCATATAGTTTGTGTGTGTCTCCCAGATACACATATTATTCTGCTATATGCACCCTTAATATTCCTATCAGCAGGTGTTCATGTATAAACTTTTACATCAGTCATTTTAGCCATTTTATTTGTATATCAGTATATGCCAATGACATACTTTTAAGAAGTGGAACCAAGCTTATTTATTCAATTTCCAACTAAGCCTATAGGCCAGATTCCAAAAGACTTGCTCTCAAATTAAGTCACTTACTCCTATAACAAGTTTTTTGAAATTTTTTATACAAGACATGAGAATCCAAAAAACACAGAGCTGGACACTGCTGATACCTTTAAAACTCTCCTATTTATTAGAACACAACCTCACATTAATATTAACAGCTACCATTGATTCTGTGACAGAAGACTCCACAGAGAGAGACTCGGACTTAGGTGGCAATAGGACAGGTGCCAGGCCTAAGTGTATACAGGGTCAGCTACGTTTTTTGGACATGCTACCAGCCCCAGTCAAGAAGAAAGGGGCTTGGAAGCGATCACAAAGCGAGGACAGGGAAATGAACAAAAGAAGGAAGACGCTGAACTGACTCACTTTCGGGACACTGGTATTGTTTTTAATCTTTCATCTTACAGGCTATCTGAGGATGAATTGTTTGTTTTAAATAAAGGGTTAACGTTCGTGCCCAGCAAGGCTTGTGTGTATAACGATATAGTGATGGACCTGATGGTTTATTGTCGCAATATAGCCTTAAAACAGATTTTTGGAGGGAATAATATGGGAAATTTTTGTGTAAAGCAACCCAGCTGTTTTGTTCCATCTTTCTCCCCTGCCTTGAACCTTTTCATTAATGCTTGTGAACAGGATTTAATAAACTATTTTCAGGAATTGACATATAGCAGATTTTACAATCTAACCTGCACAGAGAGAAGAGCTTTATTTGAGCTCAGTAACAATGTTGACATAATCATCAAAATGGCTGATAAGGGGGGAGCTGTAGTGGTGCTGGACACCACTTGGTATAACCATAAATTGATAGACTTGTTATCTGATGAAGGTACTTATACCCCGATTAATCCCCTGGGAGTGAAAGAGGTCATAGATAGGGTACATAATTGTTTACATTTTTTATCAAATAACATGAAAATAGATAATGACCTTTTCCAATTTCTGTGGATAGAGAAACCAGTCACACCTGTTTTTAAGGCTCTGCCTAAAATACATAAATCTGTCATTGACCCACCTCTCAGACCCATTGTGTCTGGCAGAGGCTGGGTCACTGAAAATATTTCGATTTGGTTGGAAACAGAGCTTAGACCCTATATAGTAAGACTGGAGAATGTTTTACTAGATACTGGCCATTTTCTGAAAACCTTGGGGGGTATAGAATGGGCTCATTCTGAGGGCAAATTATTAATGGTGACAATGGATGTACAGAGCTTATTCACTGTCATAAGTAATGACTATGGTATACGAGCAATAGGAGAACTCCTGCAGGATTTAGGTGCTACTCCCATGAGGATAGAACTTGTTAGGAGAATGCTCACCTTGGTATTGGAAAACAATGTTTTTATGGGTGTGCAGCAGGCGTATAGACAGGCACAGGGGATAGCTATGGGCACCCCCTGTGCCAATACTTATGCTAACCTTGTTCTCTCCTATTGGGAGAAGAACACTGTGCTGACTAATCTGACATGGAATGGTTATATCAAAATGTACATGCGCTTTGTAGATGATATTTTTATTCTATGGAGCGGGGATAGCAGTACCCTAGAAGCTTTTGTGACCTATCTACATTCTACCACCTCATTTTTGAGATTTACGGTCAACAGTTCATTTTCTGAGATAGATTTTTTGGATGTGAGGGTTCAACAGTCTGTAGAGGGATTCTCATCCTGCCTATACAGAAAGGACTGTTGGAAAAACACCATGCTATCCTATGATAGCATGCACCCACGCTACACTTTCCCTAATATTGTACAGGGGCAGATGAGTAGGGCCTCAAGGATTAGTAAGGATGATGCACAATTTGAAAAGGAAGTGGTCAAGCTGAGGGATTGCTTTCTAGCCAGGGGTTATGATGGAAGTATGATAGATAAGGTGGTGGACAGTAGTAAAGGTTTTAGGAGGAACAAATATAAACCATGGTTGAATGGAACTGGAGCACTTGCGGTTCGTCAACATGACAGGATTAATGAGAGTGACCCAAGGTTGATGTTGACCTTTGGTAGTAACATTAAAGATGTATGTGACGTTATCCACAGAAATTGGAACATTTTAACCAGTGATGTAAATTTAAAGAACATAGTGGGTGATAGACCACGTTTTAGGTATAAGAGGAATAAGAATCTGAAAGATCTTCTATGTAAAGACAAGATAATCACCACCAGAAGAAATGCGATAATGACACAAGGCACTGTTCCATGTGGGATTTGCAAGGCTTGTGGTTATATCAAAGGTGGGACTACCTTCAAACATCTGATGACTGGTAGGTTGTTTGATCTAAAGGCTAGGGCTACATGCAGGACCACTGATGTGGTTTATTTGGCGGAGTGCCTGTCTTGCCCGTGTTTTTACGTAGGCAAGACTAACTGCATGTTTAAGGTGAGGATTTTACAGCACCTCTCATCCATCAGGAATAGGGATACACACAATGCCTTGTTCAGACATTTAGATGAGAATCCCACACATAGTTTTAAGTTTAGGGCCATTGTTAATGTGAGGTTGTGTAATAGAGGGGGTGACATCAAACAATTAACTGAGTTAGCTGAATCCAAATGGATTATAGAACTAATGGCACACAGGAGCCCGGGACTCAATGATGTCATTCCTATGAAACCCGCCCTTAAGAATAGGTGGGTTTTTTACTAGTTTTTATTGGTCAATGTGTTTTTTAAATGTTTTGATTGTCTGTGATGCTTTATCTGATGAAGGGCAGTGGCCCGAAAGCGCTCATCTAGTTGTTTGCTGTTTGTTGTTCTAATAAATAGGAGAGTTTTAAAGGTATCAGCAGTGTCCAGCTCTGTGTTTTTTGGATTCTCTTTTACTACTTTGCTTTGCTGGACTTTGGCGAGGCACAGAACATTTCTTGGATTTTATACAAGACATGGAGAGGTGTTTAACTGAAAATAAATAACTTTGGAAAGAGAATTAAATTATTTTAGTTATTTCAGTTCTGCTTAAATATTTAAGTCTTACTTATAGTGATCTCTAAGGTGATACTACTTTGTACATTTCTACTTTGTCCCATCGGATTGCATGTTTATTTTTTTCTGGGACTTTAGTCTTGTATTTTAATTGGTAGCTGTGGTAAGACTGTGTTTCTGCATTATTCTGCACTTCTATTTCCACAAGTAGAATTACTTGTAAAAGCTGTCTGTCCATATTTTAAACCCTACTGGGACAATGTCTTGTAGTTTAATTCACAGTTGTAGCAGGACTGCATGTTACTGTCAGATTTATGCCTTAGACATTTATTACTGCATTTTTCCATAAACAGGGTTACTGGTGAATTTCTGCATAGTCTGGCACCTTAAACTGTAGTAGAAGTTCAATAGTGAGAGAATTCTCTCTGATCCAGTTTGTACTTCAGTGCCTTTATATTGCTGCAACTTTGTATCTCTTTTTATCACGTACATGATGTGGAGCTTTTCTCCCCGGACATCTGCTGAAAAAGGAACTGCGTCCAGTCGTAATTTCCCAGTAAATAATTGTAAATAAATGTTCTGCTCATCATTTACCTGCTTCCATTCTGTCTGCCACATCCCCTCCAGCACATTAAGCTAAAGTTTCTGAAAGAGATCCAATATTGCCTTTATTTGATTGCATGCTTCTCTGGTTAGCCTGCTTGTTCGTTGAAGTTTTTTTTCCAAAGCTCCTGGCCCTTTTGCTGCTGTTATTTTAAAAGGCTGTGTATGTGATTGCCTGATTTCTCCCTCCCCTCTTTCAATGCTTTTAACTGTTGTATAAGCTATTTTTGTATACTGTTCCCACTCACTGTTTTCCAAAGATCCATTATACTGAGTGTCCTCCCAGCAAACCAGTATTGCTTGAGTAAACTTAGTTCACTACATATTGTCTCCTGCTTATTTCCTGGAGCTCAGCAAAGCTTGGAGTCCTATCTGCATTCTAGAAGTGTTTTACTTGTGTCCATTGCCATCCGGGCAAAGTAAAGTACCTTTGATTGCTAAGTCACAGTAGGGGCAGTACACAAAAGGACTTGTAGTGTAGTCATTTTATTGGTTAGAGGGCTCATTATTTTGTTTTCCTTTTTTTTTTTTTTTTACTTTAAATTTTACAAGGTTTTGTGGGTTAGCAGTGCTGTGTACAAACACAGTCCATATAACTGTAACATTTATAGCAACAATATAGCACAAATACCTTGCGCCGACAAGCTCATTTGGCATCAAGTGGCAGAATCTATTTAAGTAGAATTCAGTATTGTGGAATCATTAAAGTTAGGAAAATTTCGTACTGTTCAACATAATCTGCACCAGTAAAGCACCCTTTTTAGTCTGCCTGAACAGATTACCCTTAATAGCCTTCAGCACTCCCTAATTCACTTATCAAATGACTGGACAACATAAGTTTGCAATTTCCTAACGTTTCTAGCCTGGTGTTTATTGGCATGTTGACACAATTTAGCAATTGTGTCATATTTATTGGCAACCACTTAATCCTTAAAGAAGCCAACACAGTATGCAAGAGGTGCACTTGTACAATTATACTAAAGGCTAAAGTCTCACATACAAGTGCACAGCAGGCTGTCAATACCACACACACAACATACATTTAGATTAATGTATGCTGATGCACTTAAAAGCAATCTTGCTAAACAAAGATTGCTTAGACTACCTGCTGTCAAAGCTGTGCCTCAGCAAGCCCAAAGACACACAGAAAAAAAATGAACACCTAACACCTTACGTACTGTCACTGGAGCACCATATAATAAGCCCCAAAGGCAAGCCGACACACTTCCCAGGATTCTTGTCTTAGGGGACTCAGTTGTAAGATATACTGATGCCCCTCTAACCAGGCTGAACAAGGAAAAGATAACTGTTATTTACTTATCTGGAGCGAGGATCCGCCAAATCATGCATGCACTTAAGGCATTATGCCACAGGTGCCAGTATGAGTCTATCATAGTCCATGTAGATGTAAACTACCTCAGATGCATCCCCCTAAACTATATGAAGAGAGACATCATGGAGCTTTCAAACTATTTGTCTCAGGCTGGGATGAGCCTAGAATTGAGCAGTATTTTACTGTCACCGAGGATGATGCTACAATATGAGCAAAACATTTTTGATTTCAACAACTGGCTGTCAACAAATGATAAACAGAATTCATCTCTGTGGAATAGAGAGTTAAGTAGACTCTTAAAAAGGAAAAGACAATTTAATGCCTATAAAAATATTCAGAGATAAGGAATAAAAAGTTTATAATTAAACTTATAAGAATTGAAGGTCAGAGATTAGGAAGCAAGAAATAAATATGAGCTGAGATTAGTAGATACAGCAAATAAGAAAGTATTTTAGAGGTATATTAATTCATTGAAGATCAACTATGTTATAGCCAACTCATTTAGAATAAATAATGTTGATATAACTGATCCTTGGATTATATCTAATGAATTCAGTCAATTTTTTGCCTCGAATCTTGATGATGTCATTGATTCACAATCAAGTTTTGATGAAATAAAAGTTTGAGGAATATGCCCAACCACTGCAAGCAAATTAATTCTTTATTATCAAAAATAAATATATTTTCATTAGTGGGTCCAAACTTACTACCTATTATAGTGTTATTTAAGATTAAAGATGTGTTGCTTCCAGTTCTTTATATTATGTTTAACAAATTTTTGAAACAAAGATATATACCAAAAGAGTAGAAGATCTGTCATACTATCCCTATATTTAAAAAAGATTGTGTGGAAATTCTAGACCTGTAAGTTTAACTTCCATTTTGGGGAAGTGTTTCAACTGATATTGACAACATCCTGGCAGATTCAGTGCTAACGTTACCCCCCCACCCCCTAAAGGGCCCATTTCTATAACAGTAGAATGCAAAGTTCCAGTAATCACTGCTGCACAGGTAAAAAAACACTCTCCAAACCCAAGAACACAGCATCCATGGGACCTGACAACATCCCAGGCTTTGTTCTACATGAACTACAGAATGAACTGGCACCCCACCTGAGTACCATGTTCAATCATAGCCTCACCTCAGGCTTTGTGCCCACTGAATGGAGCACAGTGACGGTTATCCCACTCCACAAAGGGGGAGCCACCAAGGACCCCATAAACTACTGCCCCATTAGCCTGATGAGCCTGGTCTGCAAGGCCATGGAACATATAAACAAACACCTTGGTAATCTCCAAACTCTGGACCCCACCCAGTTCGGGTTTGTAAAAGGCAGATCATGTCTCCTAAACCTGATAGACTTCTTTGAAGTAGTCACCAAAGCCCTAGACGAAGGTAAGGTGGTTCACACAGCCTATCTAGATCTTGCCAAGGCTTTTGACACCACCCCCACTCTGGAATTATAGATAAATTTACTAAATTAGCTCTAAATCCCTATGTCACAAGATGGGTTGCCAACTGGCTCACTGACAGAATCCACACTGTGAAAGCAGCAGACTCCAAATCTGATTTCAGCCCAGTGATAAGTGGAGTACCACAGGGTTCAGTCCTGGGTCCTCTCCTGCTTGGTATCTACTTCTCTGAAGTACAGGCTAACACAAAAGGTCTTTGGCTAACGAAGTTCGCAGATAACTGCAAACTAGAAGTCATCATCAGAACTCCTAATGATGTGGACATCCTACAAAAGGGCCTCACTGAGACAGATGCCTGGTGTCAAAGCCATGACCTCAAGCTCAATGCCAAAAAGTGCATTGTCATCCCCTTTGATAAAAACTGTGTACCCATGAACTACCACATAGGTGGGAGTCTACTTAACACCAAAAGTGTGATGAGATCTTGGGACACAGGTGGACAGTAGTCTCTCCTTTAATAATCACATCGCCACAGTAGTCAGGAACTCCTTCTACGTGGCACACCCCATCACAAAAGGTTTCTCATCCAGGAAAAAAGAGGTCATTGTTTCCCTCTACTCGTCACTCATTAGACCCATTATATAGAGTACAACGCCCCTTTTGGTATGTACCTCACAAGACATCTACAACTGAATAGGCCAGAAAAATACCTGGCAAAAAGGATTACCAGTCTCAGACAGATGCCCTACGCAGACCGTCTCAAAAAACTCCAGCTTTACTTCGTTGCATATCGTCTATTCAGAGGTGATCTCTGCTTAACATACAAAGCTATGTCAAACCCACAGCTGTTGGACATGCTCCACTTAAAGAAATCCCAATCCCTCTGAGCTACACGCTCTAAGGACCTAAACCTTGTCACCACAGTAAACAGAACATGCTGGAGGGATAGATTCCTGTCCCAGAGACTTCCTATACTCTGGAACAAACTACCTATCTATATCAAACAAAGCTCCTCATTAGCACTCCAACAAAAATCTTGATGATTGGATGGGAAATAGGAATTTCACCCTGGGAATCACTTCTGTGGCTCTGCTCAACAGGGGCACAGGAAAATAATTTTTTTTGGGTGGCGAAAGCCAGGATACCTTTTTTGGCTAGGCTTATATAGGCCATAGGGCCAATAACCTAGTACTTACCTATGAACCTGTGATGATTGCAAAATCTGTTTTGTTATGCAAAATGGCAAAAAAATGTTATTTATTAAATGCCTATATGAAGAAATTGTCAGAATGGACAAAGTTTTCAGGTTTGAAGTTTAATACCAAGAAATGTAATATTATGTATTTTCACAAGTTAGTTTAATAGTCAGTGTACGTAGCTAGCGCTATGTTGAAAGTAACTCAACAGTTTAATGATTTGAGCATTTTGGTTATGACCTATCTTATCTTTCAATAATCATATTACAAGCATATATTCTAAAGCTTAAAGAAGATCGGGCTTATGTTAAAATCACTGACAGCAAGAGATGAGAAATGTTCAGTGCAAATATTTGTATCATTTATCAGGCCAATTTTGGAGTATAATAATATTTTTGTATCCTTACACAGGAACAATAGAAAGCACTTGCAGGTTTACAAAGGAAGTTTACAAAAAGTAAACCATGTTAGGTTTTTGGCGTGTGAGTCTAAGTGTAGGCATTTACAACTTTCTTCAGTAAGTTATAGATATTACCGTGATAAGCTAATATTGGCTTACAATATTTTTCATGGTTGTGTTTTGCTGGCAGTGCTTAATATGAATCCTTTTATAACTAAAAGTCATAATCTGAATTTTCAAGTTCCATTATTTAATATTAAATTTAAATTTTCGTTTATTATAAATTAAATGATATTCCTTTGGAATAATATTCTGATGGAAATGTGTTTGCCGAAGAGGAGAGAAATGTTTTAAAAAAATCTTTGGATGCCTGGATGGAACATAAGACTTGTATGACTTATTTAAATAATAGCCTAAGCACTGTAGTAAGACAGCTTATGAACTATGAACTGGCTGTCTTTCTGGTATCATTCTAAGGGTATCCTGTATTTGTCAGCTCGGGAGGACATAGTCAGCAGACCACTATGCTTTGCCAGGGATGGTCTGCACCTTTCCCCTCTAGGTTTTCAAATACCGGCTAAAACATTTTTCATCCTCATAGTGCATTTTTTAGGCAATGCCAGATTGACAAACATACCAACATAGCAAAATCAACTCAGCAGAACCTTAAGGTGTTACTGCTCAGTGCCAGGAGCCTAAAAGAAACACTTCACTCCCTCCAAGCCCTCCTCACACTCCAAATACCCTTGAACAGAGGCTCCAACAATACTGGACCTCATGCTCACAAACGTGGGAGTAATTTGTACTCTCCACAGCCGTGTCAGTGGCCACACAGAGGCTGCTATACCTACCAAAAGTAAGCCCAGGACTAACCCTAGAAACAAACCACCTTGGTGGCATCCCAAATTAAACAGGATACACAACAAATGGAAAAAAATATGGCAAAAATCAGGAGGGTTAATTCCCATAAAGATAAACTCTTTCATCAAAGTAAATAGGCAACTAAGAAGACTAATTAGGTCAAGCAAAGCCAACTTTTGGGTTACGATCTCCTAGGTGAAAGATGACTGTAAGGCCTTCTAGAGCTATGTCAGAAACCTCAAGGGCAGTGCACAGCAATGTGCTGAACTCGTGGTTAATGGTGCCCTATTCACCGAGCCTGGCAATATAACAAACCTTTTAGCGGACAAATTCAGTTCCAGTTTTACACCTCTGTCACCCCAGCTGTACCCCCCCCCCAAATTCCCCCTCAAATATAACCCCTCCAACTATAATTAATGAGCATGTTCTGGCTCCACTCTCAAAGGCCAAGAAGACTACCTAAAATATGGCTTAATAGGACCCCTGGAGTCATTATTTTAACTGTAGTCTTAGAACAAGCTTTGTGCCACATGAATGGAGGACTGCAGTGGTTGTCCCTCTTCATAAGGGATGACTTTCAGCAGAACCTGGAAACTGCAGACCAATAGTCTGACTAGTTTTGTTTGTAAACCCTTGGAAAGAATTATCATGGACATTTTCCACAAGGACATAGGAAACCTCCAGATTCTGGAACCATCCCAGGGATGGTCTGCATTGTCAAAGGAAAATCTTGTTTACTGAATCTGGTGGACTTTTCTGAAAAGGTCTCCAAGGCAATGGATGAGGGAAAAATGATGCATACTGCATACCTTGATCAGGCTAACATATTTGGTACAATACCCCACTTGTCAACAAACTTCTATAAACACCTTTATAACATGCTGTATAGCTAGCTGGCTCATTGATATGACCCAGGAGGTTAAAACTGGTGAGGCCACCTCCACAAACAGGCTAGTCACCAGTGGAGTCCATCAGAGCTCTGTGCCAGGCCCACTCCTCTTCGGCGTCTACTTTTTGGTGTCAAGTCCAGTGTCAGAGGCTCTGGCTAACCCAATTCACTGATGCTTGCAAACTGGGAACAGACATTGAATTCACCCAAGATGAAAACACCCTTCAGAAAGATCTAATACATACATATGCTTGTTGCCAAAGCCAGGTCCTAAAACTCAATACCAAGAAATCTATTCTAGCACCTTTTGGAAAGTCTGCCACCCCAAGTAACTACGCCATCAATAAAACACCCTTATGAGGGTTTTTTTACTAGTCAGGGATCTGGGAACTCATGTAGATAGTAACCTAGCCTTTAACAAACATGTTTCCAAGGTAGTAAGAAAATCCTTCCATGTTGCTCAATTTATAAGCAAGGATATGGCGTCTAGGTTCAGAGAGGTCATCATACCAATGTATAAAAGAGACTTCTACTATAATTCATCCTCAGCCTTGAAATCTAACCCCTACAAATTTTGGAACTCCTTAAATCACATACTACATCCTGGTGGTCCCTGCTCCCCCAATCCTTGTCCTGATAACACTCCCAAATATACTGCCTCCACCTTCAACACATATTTCATTAACTCTGTATCCAGACTATTTAAACCCAGTGCCAGTTCATCTACCTTTAATAATATTACTAACCACTCTCTCTCTCAAATCCCACTATACTGTCATCCAATTATTTTCCACTCAAACCTGTACCCACTAGCTACATCAAATCCCTACTTTCTAAGCTCAGACCTTGCTCAGCTTCTACCAACAGCATTCCTTCCCTTTTCCTTCAGTTATCTGCTGACTCTCTTGCTCTCCCTGTATCTATCTTAATCAACCGCTCCATTTTAGAGTCCAAAGTCCCTTCCATATGGAAACAGTTCTTCACACTACCAATACTAAAGGAGGTAACTCCTCAGACATCACTAATTTTAGACCAATTGCCATCATCTGTCCTCTCTCTAAAGTTCTAAAAAAATGCATACATAAACAAGTTATGCACTACCTACTCTCTGAAAATATGCTTACACCTACTGAGCATGGCTTTAGACCAAAGCATAGTACTACAGCCCTTGCCAGAAGGAAGTCTTATCTGTTTCTGCCAAATGAAACCTTTCCATTGCTATTTCCCAGGTTATAATGGAGCCACCTAATTGTAGCTGCTTGGTTCCTTTTGTTTTTTTCAGCCAACTTGAGCTCTCATCTTTCTGTATCTTAACTTTCCCTCAGCACCTAGTGCTTAATATTATGTATATATGGAGGAAATTTTGCAACCTTTCATAAATGTATCTCTGTAAAAACTGCTTGAATTGTGGAGAGCCATGAAGTCAGTAATCTTTTGATGTTCTTTTATATCAGTTTTTCAGTATTCTTTACATCTGGGATTCCCTGCCTATGGCAGCCAGACGTCTGACTAGTATACCAAAGCCTTAGGATGTTTTAAGGTTCGACGTACATCACACGTATGCTGCTTATGTAGTGTGGGGCATAAAGGTGACATCCAGACTTACAATCCTCAGAACCTGTTTGCCTCCAGTCCAAACATCATCTCTTGATTGTTGATCTGAATCCCTACATTATGTTGCTGGTTTCCAAGCAGTTGCATATATGTGCCGTGTTGAAGTTTCTTATTTACTTGTCTTTTTGATTGCTTGTGGGGTTTTATGTTATCCAAGAAGGGTAAATGCCAGTGTGGGAGACAGATTCCTCATAAAGACTGCCGCAAACAGTGTTTATTTTGCCTCGGCACTTCACACGACCATACATCCTGTTCCTTCTTTCAGGCTTTAGTACCAAAAACTCTCTGTAGTGGGCTTTCTTCCTTGGCACTGTAGCTGGAAAATCAGTGACTTAAACTTCTTGCTAAAATACTATGGAGGGAACTTCCCACCCAGATGGATAGCTGTCAGAGAAGAAGGTGGTGACGAAGCTTAGGCCGGAATCATCCAGTGTCCAGCTTCAGCTGGACATTTCTCCCGAGGTGAGTGAATGTCCAGAGGTTCGTACAGCTTTATCGTATTCATCTCCTGAGACCAGGTTGGATGCTGGTGGGATCCAGCTTTAAGCACATCTGATTGAGGCTTTGCAGATGTCCATTTCAGATGTTCAAGGGGAACCACAGTTGATTTTTTCCAAGGGGCCTAGGGGTGTTCCTCAGATTTTAGTCAGGGAAGATGTCCCTACTACTATTATTGAATGTCATCCTGGGTCAGAGCCTTAAGGCAGACATCCCATTAAAGAAAAAACAAAAAACTAAACATGTTTCTCCCTCCTCTAAGTATCCACAGGGTGAATGGCAGGCTTTCACTCAGTGTTTGTTTAATGCTTTGATGGCTTTGAATCCTCCTCAGGGTGTTTATGTTCTAGGTCACCCTTGGTCCTCTACTCCATTTAAAATACCCAGGGAACAGGATTCCTCTGAAGAGGAGTTAGATTCTGATGAGGAATCCCTTCTTTACTCTTCTCAAATTCCTTTTTCCTTTGACCTATGGGTCAGAGGAAGAGAAATCTACCAGTCCTGATACTCCATCTGAAGAGATTTCTTTTGGGGACACAATCTCCAGGATGATGGAGTTTTTTAAATGGGAATGTGCTCAGGTCTCTCAGATCCATAAGAGGTACTATGAGTTGCTGCAGATGGAATCCCCTAAACCTTCTGCTGTTCCTCCTGTTTTGGCTGCTTTATTTGGATGCGTTTTCCAGTGCCTCTAAATCTTCTGATTCTCAGCCTCCTATAAACCTTGATAGGTGTTATAGGGTACCTGAGGACTGTAACTTTTGTACAAGTGTCCTGATGCTGACCCCTCATTGTTTTCTGTAGCATCTGACAAACCCTCTCAATTGCTTCCTTCGCCCAAGTTACTGCCTTCTGATAAAGACAGCAGAATCATGGAAAGGCTAGGTAAGAAAGTTTGCACCTCGGCTACCTTGGCTTTTAGGGCTATTAATTATCTGACCCATATATCTAGGTATGTTTTGGCTGTCCTATCTCAGGCTTGTCAGGTTATTTCTGATCTTCCAGACTCTCAAGGTAAAACTTCTGCTCTTTCCCTGTTAGGGACTTCCTCACAGGTGGTTTGTCATTTCATCAAATGTATTTGTGATGCAGCAGATGCTTCTTCTAGGGCTGCTGTTTTTGGGTAAGTGATGAGAATGTATTCTTGGCTTTGGCTTCAGCCATTGCCTAATGATATCAAGGCTAAGTTGATGGATGCCCCTCTTGATAATAAACACTTGTTTGGGAAGCTGCTGCTGATTTGTTTAAGTCCCTTCAGGATAAGGGTAAGGCTTTATAGGAACTCAAATGTGTGTTTCTCCTGTTCCTAAATTTCAGAGAAACTACTCCAATAAACCAGCGTTTGTTCGCAGGCCATCTCACCCTCCTCCAAGGGGCAAAAAGGGTGGCAAGCAGACTCCTCCTATTAAGGCTACTCAGACTTCAGGGACTCTTAAGTCTTCCTTTCCAGATAAATCATGTGCTGACTATCCGTTTCTTCCCAGCCACGTTCCCCTTTCTCTTTGCCTCTCTGTCTCTCTCTTCTTGTTTGCCTATAGATTACTCAGGATTCCTTGGTTCTGTCCATTGTTCACCAGGGGTATTTCATGGTGTGGAAAATCCCTTCCCCCTTTTATGGGCATTCCTCAGCCTCCTAGGGAGCCACTCCCCTTTTTCCCCAGAGGTGCTTCGGGACCTTTTGACTCAGGGTACTATTTAAGAGGTGCCTGTTTCCCAAAGGGGGAGGGGGGGTTTACACCAGGATGTTTCTAGTACCCTGAAAAGGGGGTACTTGGAGAACAATTCTAGATCTCTCTCATCTAAACAGTTTTCTGAAGGTGCCCACTTTTCAAATGTAGTCCCTTCAGACTCTGTTCCTTCTTTTGCTTCCTCAGGTTTATATGGCGTCTGTGGAGCTCAAGGGTGCTCATCTCGGTATTCCGATATATCCCTTTTTCAGGAAGTTTTTGCATTTTTCTGTTGCTTCCTGGCATTTTCAGTTCTCTGCTTTACCTTTTGGCCTTTCTACTGTCCCAAGGGTATTCACCAAATGGCTCCTTTCTGTGATTGCTTTTTGCAGGTTTCAGGGAATCCAAGGATTTCCTTACTTGGATGATCTCCTGTTCCAGGATTCCTCTTTAGAGATCCAGTTGCAAAATCTTCATTTTGCCATTTCCCTTCTTCAGAGCCTGGGGTTCACTGTAAAAGTCCAAAAGTCTTTTCTGACTTCTTCTCAGGATCATGTTTTTTTCTGGGTTGCAGGATTCAGACGGTGACTATGCTGGCATCTCTGCCTCTTCCCAAGGCTTTAACACTAATTTCCTTTTCAAACTCATCTTCCTCTGGCCCCATTACAGTCAAGGAGTTTCTGAGAGTACTGGGATTCATGACCTCTATCATTCCTATGCTTCCTCTGGCTAACTCCACATGGGGAAGTTTCAGTGGTTCCTGAAGTCAGTTTGGATTCAACATGCACATCCTCTAGAATTTGTAGCTCCTCTTCTACCTTGTCTCAAGAAGGAACTTCACTACTGGATGCAGCAGATGTCCTTAAACCCAAGGCTCCTTTTTCATCCCCCTCTTCCCTCTCGGGAGCTGTTCACAGATGCTTCAGATGTGGGATGAGGAGCGGCTTTTGGCTCCCTAAAGGTGCAGAGGGTCTGGTCTCCACTTCAGCAAAAAGAGCACATCAGTTTCAAAGAGATGAGAGAACTTCTGCTGGCCCTTCAGGCTTCTCATCTTGTTCTCCCCAGGACCTCCTCAAGGTATTTACAGGCAGTACCATAGTGATGTGGTATGTAAAGATATGGGGGGAACAAGATATTACCTTCATTGCTGGCTGGCACTCCTGGTATGGGTTCTTGCTGTCTCTTCAGGCAGTTTACATTCCTTCAGGTCAAAACATTGTGGCAGACACTCTGAGCAGGTCCTTAACTCAATCCCATGAGTAGATGCTTCACATTGTCCACCAGTGGGGTACTCCTCAAGTAGATCTATATGCCTCCCGACTGAACAGACATCATCTTCTTTATTACGCCACAGTCTCAGGCCCTCTGGTCTGGAAGGTGGACTTTTTCTTGGAATGGGATGTTCTTTATGCTTTGCCTCCCTTTCCCCTCATTCCAGAAGTCCTGTTCAGAATTCAACAGGATGCTGTCAGTATCTTGTTGGTGACTCCCTTTTGGCTGAGACAGCATTCGTTCCCTCTTCTGCATTTAGCCAAGGACAGTCACCACAAGTTACCTCACAGGGCGAACATACTCATACAAGACAAGGGATCTCTCATCCATCCCCACCTGTCCACTCTTCAACTGACACTTTAGGTGGAAGAATTTTGATTCCACATAGACACCCTTTTTTCTGAGAATATGCTTGGGGTCCTGCAGAATGCTAGGAAATCCTGTTTATCCAAATAGAAGAGTTTTTTTGTTTGGTGTCTCTGTCATAACCTGTATCCACTTTCTGTGGATGTTCCTTTGGTTCTCTCTCATTTGTGTGAATTGCTAGATACTGGTTTGGCCTGTTCTTCTGTTAAGGCCCAGTTATCAGCTATCTCTGCTTGTCTGCCTTTATCTCCTCCTCTAGCGTCTTTGGTACCCTTCTGTCATACACTACACTTGAGACTCAATGCCAGTTGGCTGCATCCCCTCTGATTCTAGCTTTGACTTCTTCATTCAGACTTCCCTTCTCCTCAACCAGCCCCCCAGATACTTGAAACTATTTACTGTTCCCCTCCTTTTAATCTAAATTCTCAGCTTCCTCTGATTTCCCCAATTTGCTGCCATTGCTCCTGTCTTATCTTTGATTAGTTTCATCCCATGTGCCTTCAGTTTTGCATTCCATTCCCCTATCCTTTGCTGAAGTTCTTGCTCAGAG
The DNA here is from genome assembly GCF_019279795.1 of Protopterus annectens. NCBI lineage: Eukaryota > Metazoa > Chordata > Ceratodontiformes > Protopteridae > Protopterus > Protopterus annectens. The sequence continues at coordinate 561,970,057 of NC_056745.1, forward strand.
TCTGCCAGTAATGTCACATCGTCTGCATACAGTAACTTTTGTTGATATGTGTATGAACAGCAGTGGGCTCAGAGTTGAACCCTGGTGCACACCCACTCCCACATGTAAATCCCTCTGTGAGGCCGAATAGTGTTCGTACTTGAGTCATTGAGTCATTGGGTCATTGTACATAGCCTGCAGCAATTCTACCAATGTTTCTGGGATTTCTGTCTCACTGCAAACATTGGGTTAGTTGTGGTGCCAACTGCTCATCTCCCATTTTACATGCTGCTGTTGTGTGTATCTGTTTGTCACCCTGTCCAGAACTTTCATGCAGTGTGATAGAGGTTTGATGTTTCTGTACTGCCCAAAGTTGTGGATGTCCTCTTTGTTCTTGTACACTGGCACAAGTATGCTTATTCTCCAGTCATTTGGGATACGCCTTTTTCTGCACACTGCTATGAGTACCCTCAGGAGCCCATTTCTCCCCTAACTCACCCAGCATCTTTATCACATCTGCTGTGACCTCATCTGATCCTGCTGCTTTCCCTGATTTCATTTTCCTCAGTGCTATTCTTAATTCTTCTAGGGTGGGATCCTCTTCTCTTATCATATGCTGTTTCTGAGGCGGTACAGCTTCTGTGGGGTTTTCTTCATTATGAAGCTACTGGTAATACTGCTGGTGAGCAGGCTGTTGCTGGCATCCCTTATGAAGGCTGTCTGACTGTCTTCTTTATCTTTCTGTCTTGCCTTGCAGCCTGATATAGTTTCTTTGTACCACCTACTCAGTCACTTTTCAGAAGTTGATAAAGTGCCTCTGATGCCCTATTCTTTGCTGTTGCATCTCCTTTCTTAGCTTCTTTGTTAGCCAACCAGTATTCCTTCCTAGCTGGTCGGCCTTTTTTATCTCCCATTTTTTTCCTGCAGTCCTTTCTTTTGATCACTTCCTGGACTTCTGCATTCCACCACCAGCATTCCGTATGTACCCTTATTTCTATACCTGACTTGGCCAAATATTTGTTCTGTAGTCCTAACACAGGCTGTTTTGAGGCACTGCCATTCTTCTTTAAACTCCACCTATTTCCTCCTCTTCTTGGGGTGCTAGAGACCTGACTAATTCCTTGAACTGTTGTACTTTGTCACCAGTCAACTTTCAGGTCTTCGGCCTGGTCTTTGTTGATCTTAGAGCCTTGTCTGACCACTGCTTGCAGCTGATTGTGGCAATCAGCGGTTTATGCTGTGGGCCGACTGTTTCACTGGTGATGACTTTGCAGTCATGGATTCTAACACAGTGCCTTTTCCTTACTAGGAGGAAATCTACCTGAGTTGCATGTTTGCTACTCTTGTATGTGATGTTGTGACTGTCTCTCTTTCTGAACCATGTGTTGGCTACTATCAAGACATTTGCCAGACAGAAGTCTAGAATGGCTTCTCCTCCTTTGTTCCTGTTGCCCCACCCACATGAACCCAGGCAGTCCTCATATCCTGTTCAGTTTTTGTCCAGATATGTGCATTGAAGTTTCCCATTATCAACACCAGTACATGTTGTCCTACTTTATCTAGTTGGTCCTGCAACTGCTGTCTGAATGCACTCATTTCATCACTGTCACAAGCCTGCTGTGAGATTATGAATACTGCCTTAACATTACACTGGAGTCTGATTGCCTTGAGTCTGTCATTAATTATGAAAATGTCCCGCACTTCCTCCTGAAGTCTCTCTCCCACCACAATTCCCACACTATTTCTGGCCTGTCCCCCTCCTGAGTAGTAGATTCATGATCCCAAGCCAAGTGGCTTTTCTGCACTGCCCTTCCATCTTGTCTCTTTGATACATACTGTATCCAGCCTCCTCTGTATCATCATGTCATCCACTTCCAAGCTGTGTCCTGTCAGTGAACCTACGTTAAGTGTAGCAATTCTCAGTTCATGTTTGACAGGTTGATGGATTTTACTTCCAGTTTTCACTCAACAGAGCTATCCCAGGTAACTCAGGCTGGGCAACTAGACACTGGCCGGCCAGTAGCTCATTGACCCAGAGCTTCTGGGCTTCGTGGCTGGCATACACTGACCAATAGGGGCACATACACCCCTCCCACCGTTAAAATGGATGTTCTTCATGTTTCACTGTTGCAGTCATCACATTCGGGTTATCCCTGCTGGGGTAGCCCTTGGCCAGCCTGAATACCAGAGACTTAGTATTTCTATGCTGGTTGCTTTTGCTTGAAGACTGACGTCAGGTCATCAGGGGTGTAAAGGAAGGCAGCCAGTGCCATTACATCAGTCTTTCTTGCCGTGGATCCCAAAGCAGAAGCAGTTCGCACGAGTGCCGGTCAGCCACTACCTGAGTTTCGTTTCCGAATTGAAGATGAAGTCTTTGAAAGCTAAGTACCCCATTGGGGATCCTTTTTTCCTTGCACTAACCGATGTCAGAAAAAGTTAATAGTTGTCTTGCCTGTGTAAAGCAGATACCACACCGTGACTTCCATTCCTACTGTGTCACTTGTCTAGGCCCAGACCACGACGTCCCTTATTGTCAGTTCTGTGCTTTGTTTAATACCAGAACTATTCGTCGTCTGGCCCTTATTGTAACCAGATATTTTCATTTACAGTCCTCAAATTCCGATATGGCTACCATAAGCCATCTGACAGCAGATCTTCTGAAAAAATGTAAAGATAAAGACAGAGACAGATCACACAGGATTAATCTTCCGACGATGCTACCGCCAAGCTTGCCATTAGTCCTCTGGAATTCAGTGAGGCGCTTTCGCAGCCCCTGATGTCCGCTTCAGTTAATTTGCAGGTCTCTACTGAGACCCTTTTGGAGTCCGGTATGCCACAAAACTCTTCTTCACCTAAGGATACTGTGGTCATCTATACCTTGGATGGGTTTATAGCTGCTGTGCAGGCACTGGCTTCCAAGGAAGTAATTCGCAACACCGAATCCAGATATAAACTGATGCCTTCTTTCACGGCTACCTTTCCTTCTAAACCAGCCGAGTTCCTTAGGCCCAGGGGTTGAACCACCCCCAAGAAACCACCTTCCAGACATTCTTTGGCACCTGCTCCCTTGCCTCAGTCACAAATGCTTAGAGTGGCAGAGGACCTTATCATGCTGATTAGGGGAAGCCAAGCCACTGCCTCAAAAAGAAAGAGATCTGTCTCCAGAAGTTTTGTCTGAACAAGAGTTAGTTGAATCTGATGACATGCAGCCCCTCTCTACATATGAGGATTCTGATGCAGAGGAATCTATTCCTTCAGCCTATCCCCCAGAGGATTTTTCCTTTGAGGAAACCCTGCATACTTTAAGGGAGCATTTCAAATGGGAGAGTTAAGACTATCCACAGTCTAAAAAGAGAGACTCAGAGAGTTCCTGGACCTTCCACAGCACAGGCCCTTAGCCATTCCCCCAGTCTTAGATGTGGTAGATGATGTCTTACTTGAATCCAGCTTGACTCCAGACACCCTCCCTCCTGCTTCCAGAAAGCCAGACTGGTACTACAGAATCCCTGACTCTTATAGTATCTCTTTAAAAACCCAACAGCAGACCCTGAGGTCATTACTCAAGGTCCAAAAGGGTTTAAAGTTACTTCAGCTAAGAATCCCACCCCCTCAGACAGGGATTACAGAGCACTGGACAGATGGGGTAAAAAAAAGTATACACCTCAGCTACTCTTGCTGTCAGAGCACTCAGTTGTCAGTTCCATATGCTTAAATATCAGCAACATACCATGGAATCCTTAAACAAAAAATTACCTCCTTCCATGCATGGGCAGAATCTAAAGATTTACAGAAATTAATGCACTCTGCTGGTCAAGTAACTAAATGCAGTTTGCACTGCAGTTTTGATGCTCTAGAAGCTTCTTGCAGGGCAGAAGTTACTGGGTCTGTCATTAGAAGACATGCATGGCTTAAGGAATAACCCATGCCAGGCCATGTCAAATCAAAATTGTTGGATGCACCCTTGCACAAAGATAACTTATTTGGTACTAAAGCAGAAGAGGTGTTAAAAAAGATGGAGGAAAAAGCAAAATCTATACAGAATGTTAAAGATTTCTTACAGGTACAAGCCCCTAGGTTCAGCAGGCATTTTCCTTCCAAGCACTGGTCCTTTCCTGCACCTAGTAAACAGGATTAACCTAAGCCCCTTGGAAACAGACCTCCAAGACAGCAGTCCCATGGATTGCAGAGATCTAAGCAGTGGACTGCCTCCACTTCAACACCATGGAGTTCTAAGCTGCCCCCTTATGGCAAAAACTCACAATGACTCACCCCCTCCCTACCTCGCCTCTGCCCACCATCACATACCCCTAGGAGGAAGACTCTCCTTTCACTCAAGCACTTGGGCCACCATTACCAAGGACATATGGGTTCTGAACATTGTGTCTCAAGGGTACAAATTCTCTTTCCACACCCTTCCAACCCCCAAAGGGTTCCCAGATCTACCACCAAGTGAGTGGACAATGGCTCAAAAGCAAATCCATACCCTGCTCTCCCTGGGAGCAGTAGAACATGTTCCTGCAGAGCAGATAGGCCAAGGCTTCTACTCCAGACTTTTTTGGTACCCAGAAAAGAGGGCACTTGGCGCCCCATCCTAGATCTGTCCATTCTAAACACCTTCCAGGTGATCCCAAGAATCAAAATGCTCACCCCCTAGCAGCTGCTACCCATGCTGTCCAAGGACACTTGGATAGTCACCCTGGACCTAAAAGAGGCCTAACTCTACATTCCCATCAGGGAGTCCTGCAGAAACCATCCTCGCTTCAAGGCAGGATCTCAGCGCTTTCATTTCTCTGCACTTCCCTTTGGATTATCTACTGCTCCCAGCTCCGGCCATTGCTTTTTGCAGACAAAGAAATATTCAGATTTATCCCTACTTAGACGACTGCCTTATTCAGGCAGACAGCCAGGAAAAGCTGCTCAAAGACCTGTCCTTTGTAAAGAGCCTACTAACCTGCTTAGGGTACACAATCAACGAAAACAAATCCAAACAGGTACCCACCAAGAGGATAATCTTCCTGGGAGCAAGTCTGGACACAGCATCCCAGATGGCATGCCTAACACAAGAGAAATAAAGCTTCCTATCAGCTTAATTCTCTCAACTGGCCACCAGGCCCCAGCTTTCTGCAAGGGAAATCCTGCAAGCCCTGGGGTTCATGGCATCTTGCATACTCCTTATTCCATGTGCCAGACTGCATATGAGGAAACTTCAGTGGTACCTAAAGAGCCTTTGGTGTCAACACTGTCAAGATCTGGAAACTCTTTTACCTATTATTCCTTGCCAGAGGGAGGAATTTCTTTGGTGGGCAACAGCCTGCTCCCACAACGAGGGACTGCCCTTCTCCCCACACCCTGCCACCCAGACCCTCACCACAGATGCATCAGACTACACTTGGGGTGCACACCTGGACAGCAGGTGCATATAGGGCCAATGGAACCCCCAGCAACTCCCCCTGCACATCAGTCTAAAAGAAATGCTGGCTGTGCAGCAGGCCTTGATAGCTTTCAAACCCCTTCTCTCTCCAGGGGTTCTCCTGATCAAAAAAGACAACACCACAGTGACGTGGTACATCAACAAGCAGGGAGGGACTCACTCCGCTGTGCAGGCTGGCCTTGACCCTTTGGTTCACAGCCTCTTCCATGCATCTATACCTGTTAGCACAATACCTGACAGGTTCTCTCAACTCCCTGGCAGACCAGTTAAGCAGAAAACTGTTGGACACCCCACGAGTGGCAGCTCAACAGAAGCACCTTCTTACCAATAACTCAGAAATGGGGGACCCCCGAAGGTCGATCTCTTTGCCTCCCACACCAACCATCAGCTCAACAAATTCTGCATCAGGGAGCATCACTGCATGACATGGAAAGTAGATGCCCTGTCCTTCCCCTGGGTAAACCTCTCAGTCTCTGCCTTCCCTCCCCTACCACTCATTCCCAAGGTGCTGATCAAAATAACGGAAGAAAAACCAAGGACCATTCTCATAGCTGTAGACTGGCCCAGACAGCACTGGTACCCCTTGCTGCGCAGGCTGTCCCCACTGCCCCCTTGGAATCTTCCTCAGGTTCCAACCTCCTAATACAGAGGGCAGGGGAATTCATGCACCCCCAATTGCAGACACTCAGTTTGGCAGCTTGGCTTATAACCTGACCCCTGACCAATCTGCCCACCTCAGTAAACAGGTTCTAGATATTATCCGAGAGGCCAGATGCCCTAGCACCAGAAAGTCTTATGCAGATAAATGGAAAAGGTTCTGCACCTGGATATAGGCTAAGGGAGCCATTATGGCGCAGCACTCCATCCCAATCATCCTGGACTACTTAGCTGACCTACTACACAGTGGTCTCTCTCCTCTATAAAAATTCATGCCTCTGCTATTTCCACTCATTTTCCCATTTTTCACACACACACTGATCAAGCATTTCCTCAGAGACGCTAACAACTTGAGGCCCCCAGAAGGGCACCAACACTGGCTTGGGACCTTAACGTTGACTTGGAAAAGCTCACCCTGTCTCCATTCGAACTAGCTTCTTCTGCAGAGCTAATATTTCTCTCCTGGAAGACGCCCTTCCTCCTGGCCATCATTCGGCCAGAAGAGTCTCTGAGCTGCAAGCACTCATGGCAGTGGAACCCTTCATCATCTTCCATGCAGACAGGGTATCCCTCAGAACTAATCCATCCTTCATGCCCAAGGTGGTATCCAGTGTGGCTCTCAACCAGTCCATCCATTTGCCCGCCTTCCTTCCTAACCCTCAAATCAAGGGGGAAGGGATTCTGCACTCTCTAGATGTGCACAGACAGCTCAGATACTATCTGGCCAGGACTAAACCCTTCAGAAAATCTGTTCAACTGCTGGTTAGCTTTGCTTCAGGGGCAGAGGGCAAAGCCATCTCCAAGCAAACCATTTCCAAATGGATAGCACACTGCATCCATTTCTGCTACAAGCAGCATGGCAAGCTTCCCCCCAAGGGGGTTAGGACCCACTCCACCAAAACTGCCTCCACCTCTGCAGCTTTCCTCAGAGGAGTCCCCACCAGGGACGTCCTAGAGGCTGCAACAGTGTAGACAATCGAACATCTACATTTATGGTAAATGTACACAACTGTACTTATCACCGGTAACTACCCATGCCCATTTTGGCGATATTAGTCAACATAACCAAATCATCTAGAGCCATATTTTTGTACCGTCGAGTGGCTAGCCTTGCCACGGCATTCAGTATGCGATCTGTGATTTGTCTTGAGTATACTGCGCACCACAGTAGATGCCCAAAGCATCCACAGTGCCATTCATTGGTGAGTTTTTTTGAGATGGAAAAACTTCAGCATGTTTTTGGAGTTGGGAGGAACCCGATAGAGACACAAAGAAAATATGCAAACTCCAAACAGGAATTGGCCGGAGGTCAGGATCGAATCTTGTACTTTGTGCATGGGAGATGAATACCTTAACAGTTAAGCCAGCTGGTCTCTAACTGTGTTATATGTGTGCTTGTGGTGCAAGGACTTGAGTGCCTGAGTGATATGACCAGTCCTGGCACCTGCACAGCCTGGTGAGTAGTGCATCGGTGTGTCTTACAAAGAGTCAGTTATGACTAGGATGTTGGATTGTTTGGTAGTATGCCTTATCGGTGCTTGAACTGAGAGACAGTGACTTTTTGATACATGTTTCCTGACGAATGCTGCCTATTTTGTGTGTTTGTGAGGTTGCTGTGGGTACTTGTTTCTTAGTTTACATTTAGGAGGCTTTTATGCCTTAGGTGGGTTACTTTTAAGAGCCTCAGCAGATGTAGGTTTGTTTATTTTATTTATTGCATTTGTTGCCTGGGAAAGTCCACTGGGCCTAGGAAGAGCCCATTTTTAGTGGAGGCCCGTGGAGAAAAGCTCCACAGTATTACATACATAAGCTCCACAGTGATACATGTATATGTATGTGGTCTTGTCTATATGTGATAGGTTTACTGTGGTATTGACAACCTACTTGTTATTTATAGCATTTTCATGTGAGAGCCAGTCTGCTTATCTGCTTCTCCTTATACTCTATTTTCTCTGACCGTGCTTAACATATTGCTGTTCCACTTCATTTTCTCAAAATTTTCATTGCTTACTTGGAAATCTGTCAAGTCAAGAATAATTTTTCAGTACACTAATGTGAAGTAGAAGATATAACATTTTATGACTGCTTCAACAAAAGGCAACTCGTGTTTTTTATTTTGGCAACTCCTTAACCCCTTAAAGTAGCTGCTGCTGCTGGCAGGATTTTTTTTACTAGCCCTCTGTTTTAATGATACAGTGGCAAACCTAGGATGTTGCTCAGGTTCTTTTCTCCTCTTATAGGGTTTATCACTAAGGGCCTCTCCTTTTTTATCACCTCTCTCAGAGGTGTCCTTCCTTAATTTAGTGGCTAGAGTCTTTTGACAAGGCTCCATATCATGTACTATGGGTTATTCCCTTTCTGTTTCTGCACTGCTTTCTTTCGACTGGTCTTTTATGGAAGTAGTAATAGGTTTCTACTAACATACAGGTTCTTCTATCCCCTGTAGCTAAAGCTAGATTGTATTTCCTTTTTTAAAGTTGCTGCACTTATTCCTGTTTATCAGGACAGAGTACTTTAAAGGGTGTGTGTCAAAGATGCAGTTTCATAACACATTTTGTTTTTCATCTTCTATGCGTAGTTTAACCTGTAAAAAGTGGATCCATGTTTCTTAGCCTGCACAGTTATGTCTAATTTTTTGTGGAAATTTTATAGTTTTATTTCTGGAGCATCCTGCTCTTAGTTTAGAGTATACCTCAACCTGGAAACATCAAAAATCTGGACAAAGGCCCATGAAAAATAGGTACAAATCTGTGCACTGATTTACATAATATTTGCATACATAATTATGTGACCACATCCACTCCAGTGGAATTGTGGGATACCAACTTTCAAATGCAAACTGAAGAACAGACTACCAAAATATGGCCCCAGATTCCCCCTGCGACCATTCCAGTGTCCCATTACTTGGTTATTTTGCCCCATTTACCAAACACACTAATGTGTATACTGCTTTACTTCTACAATGGATTATTTGGATTTCCTTTAAAACTTTTATTTTACATTTTATAGCACAAACACTATTGCTTTCTTTAGCATATGTTTATTACAGTCTCATAATGAAAATAGACTTAGCATTAAAACTTCTCTGCCCTTGAAACTCATAGGTTCATAGGTGGGTACTAGGCTATCTGCCCGAAGGCATTTATAAGCCTAACCAGAATGTGTTGGCTTTCACCGTCCCCTTAGATTAGTTCCCTGTGCCTCTGTCCAGCAGAGCCACTGAAGTGATCCCCGAGGTAAACTTTCTGTTTCCCATCCACTCGTAAAGGTTTCTTTTGAAGAGTCTTAGCGAGGAGCTCTGCCTAATGTAGATTGCAATCTTGTGCATGGGAAGTCTCTGGGACAGGAATCTATCCCTCCAGCACATCCTATTTATTGTTGTGGTGAGGTTTAGATCACTAGAGCGTGTGGCTCGAGGGGATAAGGTTTTCTTTAGGTCGAGCATGTCCATCAATTCTGGGTTGGACATGGCCTTGTATGTCGGGTAGAGATTACCTCTGAGTAGGGGGCATGCAACTGAATACAACTGGAGTTTCTTCAGTCGAGCTGTATAGGGCATCTGTTTGAGGCCATTGATCATCTTGGTGAGGTACTTCTGTGGTCTTTCCAGCTGTTGTAGATGTCTTGTAAGATACATCCCAAGTGGGGAGTTGTACTCTAAGATGGGTCTGATGAGTGATGAGTAGAGGGGCACAATGACCTCTTTTGATCTGGATGCGAACCCTTTTGTGATTAGGTGGGCCACATAGAAGGATTTTCTAACCACTTTGGCAATGTGATTATCAAAGGTGAGATTACTATTTACTTAGGTCCCCAGATCCCTTATTACGTCTTCCGTATTTAGGGGACTGCCACCTGTGGGGTAGTTTGTGGATACTTCATTTTTTTCCAAAGGGGATGACTATGCACTTTTTGGCATTTAGCTTAAGGCCATGATTTTGACACCAGGTATCCGTCTCAGTGAGACCCTTTTGGAGGATGTCTGTGTCAGCCGGAGAGTCAATTATAGCCCCTAGTTTGCAGTCGTCTGCGAACTTGGTCAGCCATAATCCTCCTGTGCTTGCCTGTACCTCTGAGACTTAAATGCTGAACAGGAGGGGTCCTAGGACTAAGCCCTGGGGAACACCACTTGTAACCGTTTTAGAGACAGACCTAGCTCCCGCAACTGTCACCATGTGTGTTCTGTCCATGGGCCAGTTGGCAACCCATCTTATGATGTAGGGGTTTATGTTCAGGCTGGTGAGCTCGTCTATAACACCGGAATGGTGTTGAAGGCCTTAGCAAGGTCTAGGTAGGCTGTGTGTACCACCTTTCCCTCGTCTATAGCCATGGTAACTGTCTCAAAGAAGTCCAACAAGTTTAGGAGGCATGATCTGCCCTTAACAAAGCCAAACTGGGTAGGGCCAGTGCTTGGAGGTTCCCAGTGTCTCTGTTAATGAGTTCCGTGATGATGCGCTCCATAGCCTTGCAGACCAAGCTAGTCAGGCTTATAGGGCGATAGTTTCTGGGGGTCTGTTGTGGCTCCACCTTTGTGGAGCGGAATAACTGTTGCTGTGCACCACTCTATGGGTATGTAGCCTGTGGAGAGGCTGAGTTTGAACAGTGTGTTTAGGTGAGGGGTTAGTTCGTCTTTGAGCTTGTGTAGGACGCAGCCTGGGACATCATCCGGTCCCATTGATGCTGAGTTTTTGGCTTTGGAGAGGGCTGTTTTAACCTGAGTGTCTGTGATTTCAGGGACTCTACATTCTTCTGGTATGGTTATGGTCCCTTTTGGGGGGGGTGAAGTTTGCGCTGAACCTGTCTGCCAGGATGTTGGCGATATCGATCGGTTCAGTGTATTTTGTGCCATTCTGCACTAACTCCGAGCAGATCTGAGCATTGCCACTTAGATCCTTGACATAGCTAAAGAATGTCTTGTGGTTATCTTTGGAGTCCTTGGCAAGTTTTCTTTCAAAGCTCGCCTTGGATGATTTTATGAGAGATTGTAGTTTCTTGCTGATACTGATCAGGGATGTCTTCCCTTCTTGGAATTGTACTCTTTTCTGTACTAGTTTCCTCCTCATATTGTATAGCTTGTTTATGGCAGGAGTCCACCAGACCGGTTTCCTTTTCTTGGAGGAGTGAGTCTTGGTTTATCTTGGGATGGCAAGATCCATGCATTCTTGTAGCTGCCCGTAGAGTGCATTAGTAAACGATTTTGCAGCTTGGACAGTGTTATCCTTCAGCATGGGGATTTTGAAACTTTCCACCTCGGTCTTAAGTAACGTGAAGTTTGCTCTTGAAAAGTTTTTCATGGTGGCTTTCTTGTCCAGGGGTGGGGGTGGAATATGGATATCCGGAGTGATTTGTTTATGGTCAGATCTAACCAGTTGACCTCTGGTGTGGAACACCGGTCGCCCATGTTGGTGATGACCAGGTCCAATATGTTGTCACCTCTGGTGGGAGTGTTGACCAGTTGAGCTAGGGCATTTGAGTTTATAAATATTCATATTCATTGAAACAGCATTGAAACTCACATTCAAAGCAAATGCATCTGGCCAGTGGAGGATAAAGATTACCTTTGGGCTGTTTAACATGCATGTTTTCTTGATTACACCTTTCTGACTGTATTAAATTATATTCCTTGTATAATACAGCACACTTGTTAGAGCACGTTTTAAATTTATTGTTTTGAACATTTTTCCAGTAAGCATTGAAACAAAATGCATGAACCAGTAATGACAAAACTGCCCAGTTCAGAACATTTCCATGATAAAAGTCTACTCAAATTTCTACATTCCACCAGTATCAGTAAATGTCTGCAGAAGTAAAAGTCATCTAAATAATTCCACAGTAAAGAGATCTGTAACTAATGAAGAGGTTGCTGCTAGCAAACAAGTTTATATTTCATTGTTTCATCTACAAGTAAAGTGCCTACTGCCCTTGAAGAATAAATTGCCTATATTACATGAAAAAAATGATAAGCTAGTAATATTTCAATAGGGAATGGATGGAAAACTGATAACAGGTTCTTAGTTACTAGGTATCTCTGCCAAAGGAGGGCATTCTCTGGACTGCAGCATCCACCCGCTTTAAAAGTGCAACACAGTACAGCATCAGCAATCCATTTACATATTGTGGGAGTAGAACCCACAGCCTTCTGCAGCAAAACCATATACTACTTGTTGAGCTACTAAAAATGTAAGTAGATTTTGCATAAGCAGCACTAAACTTCTCTTACCCTGAAGAACTGTGCGGACAAGAAATCAGGAAAAAGCCAAAATGTATTTGTGTGCGCATGTGTGTGTGTGTGTGGGGCAAAACTGGGGAAACATTTTAAACATTGCTTGTATAATCTTAGAAAGTTGCTAGAATAAAATGTCGTGTTACCATGTGTTTCCTGAAAATATTTACACACACACACCAATTTAATCCTGAAAGAATGTTAAGATTGTTTCCTCTGTGTGTGTGTGTGTGTGTGTGTGTGTGTGTGTGTGTGTGTGTGTGTGTGTGTGTGTGTGTGTGTGTGTGTGTGTGTGTGTGTATCTATATTTATGTGTGTGTGTGTATATATATATATATATATATATATATATATATATATATATATATATATATATATACACACACACACACACCCACACAGTGTAATCCTGAAGTAATGTTAAAAGGCTGCTGTTTCCTCTGCAATCCTGAATGTTGAAAGACTGCTGTTTCCTCTGTATACACGCACACAGTTTAATCCTGAAAGAATGTTAAGATTGTTGTTTCCTCTGTATGCACACACACACACAGTTTAATCCTGAAACAATGCTAAAAGACTGCTGTTTCCTCTGTATATACACGCACACACAGTTTAATCCTGAAAGAATGTTAAAAGACTGTTGTTTCCTCTGCAGTCGTGAAAGAATGTTAAAACTGCTGTTTCCTCTGTATACACACACAGTTTAATCCTGAAAGAATGTTAAAAGACTGCTGTTTTCTCTGCAGTCCTGAAAGAACATTAATAGACTGCTGTGCTGTTCCTCTGCACACACATTTCAAGCATAATCTTGAAAGAATGGCTCTGCACTGTTGTTGCACATTAAAGACTGCTGTTTCCTGAAAGAATGGCACTGCACTGCCATTGCAACTTGCCCATTAAAGACTGCTGTTTCCTGAAAGAATGGCTCTGCACTGCCATTGCAACTTGCACATTAAAGACTGCTGTTTCCTGAAAAAGAACGGCTCTGCACTGCCGTTGCACATTAAAACTTTCTCTCAATAAATTCCTGAAAGCTCACACACATTTCAGTCTTAAAAGACTGCTGTGCTGTTTTCTGAAGCTCACACACACTGTTTCAAGCTTAATCCTGAAAGAACGTCCCTGCACTGCTATTGCACATATGCCGGAAATTAAAACAAACGCATGTGTGTTTCTCTCTGAAAGCTTATTGTTCAATACAGAAGCTACATACTCTGCCTGACACATTCTGTTCGTTCAATGCAGAAGCTGCTTACCCTAAAGCCTACTATTTCTCTGAAAGCTTAACATATCTCCTGAATACACAGACCAGTCCAACTCTGCACTGCTGTTGCACATAGGGAAATTAAAACTTTCTCTCAATACACTTGGTAAACAAATGCAGCACACACAAGCTATCTCAGTATACTTGAGCAAGGTAAACAAATGCAGCACATAGGTAAAACTGCCATTCTCAATTCTCAAACAAGCTTAAAAGACTGCTGTTTCTTTCTAAAAGCTTAACCCATCCCATTCATTCAATACAGAAGCTAGCTGCTTACCCTGCCTAACACGTTTGTTCAATACGGAAGATGCTTATCCTGCCTGAATAAACAGAGTGGTGGTCGGTGTAGTTCAACTCTGCTCTGCCGTTGCACATACGGAAAACTTTCTGTCAATACACTTGAGCAAGGTGTAAACATGCAGCAGCAGGAGCACATAGGGAAAAGACTGCCATTCTCTCGCACATGCAGCAGTCTTTTGCCTTGCCTGCCTGAATTAACGGACCGGTCTGAGTCTGGAGCACCAAGTTAAATTAAATTATGGCTCTGCATCCTGACAGCCTGTCTGCCTGCCTCAAAGCTGAGACACGCCCTGCACGTGATGATGTAATTCATCAAAAAGGAAAAGAAAAAAAAAAAAAACACCTGAGAAATTTGTAAATTAAAGGGGCCACTCAGGAATTCGTGGCATCCCAATATTTTGCCCTCAAAAGCAGTATTTACCGAGGAATTTGGTATGGTTGAGAAGGTATGGTTTAGAGTTAACACCACCCACAGACTGACATCACTGTGCACACCCCCACCCTACCATCAGCACTTTGCATGTGATATTGCTTGAACATCCCTGGATTGTTTTTATTTCCCTTGGGAAACATGCACACAGGGTTTCTTCGGCTCCAGCTAAGTCTGGTTCAGAAACTTTTTTTTGTTGGAATAATTTGGTACTGTGGAACACAATTATTGTTTGTTTGTGTGTGATTGAGCAGGCATCTAAGGTTGCCTTTTTCCACATGTGAATGAGCAAGTATGCAGGCAGTATTACAAGGAAAGGATACGTTATGTCAAAACTATGCAAGTGAAGCTTGTCTGCTGACTAATGCATACATAGATGGACTACAGAGTGCAGACCAATATATGTTCTCGGACAGGATATCAGAATGTATATTTGGGGCTCCTGTAAGTGGAAAAGCTATTGCTCAGTGGAGGTAAATCTGCATTATTTGTGATTTGACCCTGTGACGATTGGGGAGAGATGGGTGAAGGCTGCCAGCCTAGTCAAATAGAATTTGATATATAATTCTGGCGTTTATAAATACATGAAAAATACAGGCATGATCTGAAGCAGTTAACTTCATTTGATCAGCAACCTGTGGGTATCGGATCCGATTTGGATCCGAGCCGGCAGCTTTCCTAGCTAAAAGATCCGAGCTCCAAGCTCCTCCTCCTTACCCATAATACCCTGCCATCTCCCTCAAACCCTCAGATCTCGTTTGCCATGGCTTCTGTAAGCTTCTCAGAACCAGCTCCGAGCGTGGTACTGTGAGTTAGGTTTAAAAAAGTTAATTTTCTGTCAAACTTTCTCTGTCTTTGTGTGTGTGAACTCCCTCTTAACTTCCTTGTCTTTTCCGGGTAGTTTTAAACTTTTTTGGTCAAGTTAAATTTATTCTCCTCCCCCCTCTGCATGTGTGAAGGTGTGCGTGTGGGCCTGTTTTTCCTTTTCTAAGTCATGTCTGAAGGCCCTAAAGCTATTTTTTCTAAATGTACCGAGTGTGGCCATAAGCTGTCCCCAGCGGATGGCCACACTCAGTGCGTTATATGCCTGGGGGTTGATCACCTCTCTTCGGGCTGCACTATTTGTGCAGCCTTCAACCCCAGGGTTTTGAAGGATAGGAGGACAAAACTTATCCTTGCGGGCCTTTTGCCCCCTGATTCCGCTTCGTCCTCCTCTTCCTCCTCAGTGGCATCAGCCGTGGCTGCCCCACCTGCCGCTCCAGATTCCCTGGCCGGGATTCAACCTCCCTTGTTGGCCCAGGAGGAAAGGGATGGCAAAAAGAAGGGCAAAAAAGATAGGGGGAGAGAGAGAGAAAGAGAGGCACCGCAGCCACAAGAGGTGGTCCGTCTCGACCCCTTCGGCACCCCCGTCCAAACAGCTTGCCTCTCCCTTTAAGGTCTCCGGGCCTTCCCCCTCTCGGCTCCGTTCCCCACGTTTCTCCCCTGAGCCGGAGGAGGAGAGCCAGTCACCTTCAAGGTCATCTAGGCAGCCTTCCCGGCCGGCCTCGGTGGCCTCCTGTAGATCGACGAGGAGTTTATCCGACGTAGACATGGACCGGATGATGTGTCGATTTCTCCAGGCCCAGCTGCAGATGGGAGTGCTCTTGCCTCCGCCCCCTCTGGGGGGGAGCTCAACACCTTTTTTCACCCCCATTGCTCCTTCTCCGACCCGCTATCGGGGTTCGGAGCTGTCGGATCCGACTAGCTTCGGAGCCGGGGATGGTGTTGGCGCCAACAGTGTTTCCTACTTAGGCGCCGACTGTACCCTCGAGTCTGTCGGGTCCATTTTTGGATCCGAGCTCTCGAGGCCATGAGTTGAGTGTCGGATCTGGAGGGGTTAGTGGGCCTTCGGCTCCATTAATGTCAGAGCACACTACCCTTTCGGATCCGATCGGGTCACCTCCGGCACCGGTCCGCACTTCGGATCCGAGGGGACTGCTTTCGGATCCTCGGGAAAGCAGTTCTCCCTCGGCATGCGACGTCATGGAGAGTGTCCTTTTGAGGCATTCGAGGCCCTAGGCTCTTGCTACGGATCCACTCGCCATTCCCACTCAGACGGGCCTGTCTTCCATCATCCAGCCCCAGGGACTGCCTGTGCCTACGTCCCAAATTGTTTCCATAGAGGAACAAGACATTGTTGGTGAGGCCTCTTTGGACAGCCCCCTTTGGAGGTCCCTCACAAACAAAAGTGCAAGAGGAGGCACTTGGACTCCCCTGAGTCCCTCAAGGAGGACACGGACTTAGAGGAAGGGGAATGTTCCCCGAGGTCACCCCCCGAAGACGTCTCCTTTTGAGACATTATGGTAATGTTGCCCAAAAACCTTCCTCGGATGAGTCTGTGTTTCTGGAGGCGTTTAATGCAGGCCCATCTACCTCTTGGGTGTCCCCTCCCGCCGACCCCCTGGTGGACCTCATAACTACCAGGGCATGGAAGGAGCCGGACACTGTCGAGCCAATACCCAAGAGACCTGACAGGATCTCAGCCCTCCCACGGACAAGACAGTTTGGAGCAAGGGTGCCCCAGTGGATGCCATGGTGGTGGCAGCTGCCACTAAAAAGGAATTAGCACAGGAGAGTTCCTCTGTGCATCCTCCAGACAAGTAGTCTCGGATGATGGACTGCCTTGGAAAGCAGATGTTCACTTCAGCGACCTTCTCTGTAAGGAGTATGCTGGGTCACCCCCAGAATCCACGTCGGCCGAGGACAAGCAGGCCTTCTGGGCTCGAATGGCCACTCTCAAGTCAATCACCAATACATCTATGCGGCTTCTCTCCCATGCTACAAAGGGAGCGGCTAGAGGTAGCAGAACAGGCGTCGTCTTACATAGACAAGCCTGGCTCCATCTCTGCGATTTTGCAGAACCCTTCAAGGCGTTCTTCTTGAACGCCCCTTTTGGCGGTTCTATGCTTTTCGGCAAAACCGTCCGCGGCATGCTTCTCCAGAGCGAGAAAGACGGGAAGATGTTGTCTGCCATTGGGATCCGCTTCTCGGCTCCTCAGAGGTCCTACTCCAGGAACCAAAGAGGACAAAAGAAGATGTGGTTCTGGAAAGCTCAGCAGTCCCGTTCCGCTCTGGATCCCTCATCCTTATGGGGCACAGAGGAGGACAGGGTGGACGACGGACCAGAGGCAGAGGGGGGGGGGCCAAAGAACTTCGGGTCGAGAGAACCTTTTTCGGATCAACCCGCGCAGCAGCCCTGAGGGGTTGCCCGACTGCTCCTCTCTGGAGGCAGTCGGGGGGTGCTTCTCGGAGTACCTAGCAAATTGGGAATCCATTATGACAGATTGCTGGGTGCTCCGGATCATATCCAGAGGCTATTCTATCCCTTTCCTAACTTATCCTCCCCGGGCAAGGGGACTCCCCGATGTTCCACCTGATCAGAGGGAGGCAGCAGCATCCGAAATTCGAGGGCTGCTAAGAAAAAGAGCCATCCAGCGCGTCCCCCTAGGGCAATCTGGATCAGGCTTTTACTCCAGGTTTTTTTGGTGCCAGAAAAGACGGGGGACTTAAGACCCATTCTAGACCTATCCACACTGAACCTGTCGGTCGCCAAAGAAAAATTCCGAATGGTCACTATTCAATCCATTCTCCCACTTTTGCAGGAGAACGACTGGATGTGCTCAATAGACCTCAAGGACGCATACTACCCCATTCTTATGGACAGACGATCCAAGAGGTTCCTCCGCTTTCGGCTAGGAGCCAGCCATTATCAGTTCAGGGTCCTACCCTTCGCTCTCACCACAGCCCCTAGTGTGTTCACCAAGGTCATGATAGTTGTAAGGGCCCACCTGAGGCTTCAGGGAATACAGGTCTTTCCGTACCTGGACAACTGGCTCCTAACCGCCCCCACCAGGCATCAATTCTGCTCAGGCAGGGACTATTTCTTTCATTTAGCCTGCCATCTAGGGATCACCATCAACCACAAGAAATCCTCCCTTCAACCCACTCAAATTTTGGAGTTCATAGGGGCCAGGATAGACAATATACAATCCAGAGTCTTTTTGACAGCGGACAGAATTCGCAGTCTCAGCCTTCACATTCTAGATCTTTTACAATCATCGACTCCCCTAGCGGAACTAGTCCTGAGGGCCCTGGGATCTATGGCAGCGGCCATCAATCTGTCATCCTTCGCTCCTTCGCTCATCTGCAGATGAGAATCCTTCAATGGACATTATAAGTTCAATGGTCCATTCTTTTTCACCCACTGTCTACACCTATTCCCCTCAGCAGGATTTGCAGGGAGTCGCTTCTTTGGTGGTTCCTCCCCAGAGATCTCCGGGAAGGGCGTCCCTTCGTTATACCCACTCCCCAAGTCACGGTGACCACGGATGCACCTCTCCTTGGGTGGGGGGGGCATTGCATGGGCAGATCCGTCCAAGACACGTGGACTCACACAAAGACCTCACTGCATATCAGTGTCCTGGAGATGAGGGTGGTGTTTCTAGCGTTGGAGGCTCTTCATCCCCTTCTTCCTCCAGGAACTATTGCAATTCAAACAGACAACATGTCAGTAGTCTGGTACATAAACAAACAGGGGGAACCAGATCTTACCCACTTTGGAGAGAGGCAATGAGAGTGTGGGAATGGGCGGTATCCACCAACCGCTTTCTCATAGCAACGCATATTACGGGTCGGTCAAACATCCTAGCAGACAGGTTGAGTCGAACGATCCTCTCACCTCACGAGTGGTCTCTGAACCCAGCAGTAGCGAAACATATCTTCCTCGAATGGAGTCAACCTTGCTGCGATCTCTTCGCCTCGCCTTCGAACACAAAGTACAGCGAGTTCTTTGCTCTAATTCCCCCACCAGGGGAAGCCCCCAGAGATGCTCTGGTTCATGCTTGGTCATCCGGTCTTTTGTGTGCTTATCCACCTCTTCCATTGATGACAAAATTCTTGCAGAAAGGTCGTTGGTTGGGGAGCGGAGTTGTCCTCATAGCCCCATTCTGGCCTCACCAAACCTGGTTCCCTTACCTACGGTCTCATCTAGTACATCCTCCCTGGATTTTAGATCCCATCCCGGATCTGATTACTCATCCATTAGGATTGAAGACCCCCAACCTGGACTACCTCAAGCTCTCAGCTTGGTTGATCCAGTTCCCTTAATGGCTAGGACTCCTGGTATATCTTCCTCAGTTAAGGCCATTCTGGTGGCCGCCCATAAACCGTCTACCAGAAAAATTTACAAGAGTAAATGGAAACGTTTCTCTGTCTGGGCGGAGCATAGGAACTTGGACCCCTTCACGGCTCCTACTCCAGCAGTTTTAGACTTTCTTTCCCAGACTTTTCATCAAGGGGCTAGTGCTTCTACTATTAAAGTTCATTTGACAGCTATTTCCCACTACCACGTTGGAAACAGGCCCCCTAGCGTCCTCCAAGATTTGCAAAACATTCATGAAAGGAACTTTTTTGTTAAGACCCCCTATTAAAGATGCAGTACCTCCATGGGATCTTACCCTAGTTCTTCAAGTTCTGACTGGGCCACCTTTTGTACCCGCGGCTTCAGTCGACTTAAAATATGTATCTTGGAAGACAGTCTTCTTGATTGCCATTACTTCTGCTAGGAGGATATCAGAGCTTCACGCTCTTTGCAGTTAGGCTCCATACATCATCTTTCATAAAGACAGGGTCTCCCTCAGGACAAATCCCTCCTTTCTGCCTAAAGTGGCTTCAGAAGCCAATATCAACCAATCCATCAGTCTACCTGTTTTCTTTCCTAATTACCAAAACAGAGGAGAATATCAACTTCATTGTATGGATGTTCACAGACAGTTACATTTTTACTTGAATAGAACAGCAGATCTTCAAAAATCAGATCAACTTTTTGTTTCTTTTGCTAAATCCTGTCTGGGCAAACCAGTCACTGAAGTAACCTTAGCTAGATGGATTTCCCAATGCATCCTCCTCGCATACAAAAGTTCTGGTCGTCCTGAGCCCCTGAGAGTGCGAGCCCATTTTACACAATCTATGGCTACCTCTGCTGCTTTCTGGTCAAGGGTTTTTGGATGACATTTGCTCAGCAGCTACTTAGGCTTCCTTTCATACCTTTATTACACACTATAAATTGGAAATTAATATCTAGAGGACATGCACGCATCTTTTGGCTCTGCAGTGCTCCGGAATATCCTTCCATAAAGGCCTCCCAAGTTGTTGGTAGCTGGGGACTCTGTCCCACTGGTTGCTGATCAAATGAAGTTAACTACTTCAGATAAAGAAGTTATGTACTCACCATAACGTTCCATCTGAGTAGGTAACTTCATTTGTCTGCATCCGACCCTCCCTCCATCCCCCGGACCCTTAGTTCATTTCCAGAGGATCAGGATATATCTTTTCAAGATGACATCAGGTGGAATGTATGGTAATCCCTTACTGGGTTTAGTAACTTTCCTGTTGCCTTTTGGCAAACTCGATCTGAGAGTTAGAGGGAGATGGCAGGGTATTATAGGTAAGGGGGAGGAGCTTGGCGCTTGGATCTTTTAGCTAGGAAAGCTGCTGGCTCGGATCCAAATCAGATCCGATACCCACAGGTTGCAGACAAATGAAGTTGCCTACTCAGATGGAACGTTATGGTGAGTACATAACTTTTTTTTCTTGATAATAAATGTAAAATGCAGGCATGTTTCTTGAGTGTAAAGAAAACATTGTAAACTGTGAACTTCAAGATTGTTGCAACATTGCCATCTGCTGTAAGGAAAACTAAGCCAAGCATTTCAGATGTCTTTGAAAGTACAATTATCTAAAATAAATGGTGACAGAGCGGCTAGCTGAACAGATTCTTCCTATTGTCTTAACTTAAAGAATAATTTTTAAGAGTGTACATGTGGAAGGTGCTTTATTGCTTTGGTTTCTGCTAGAGTGTGTATGTGAAATGCCTTTTATTGTTGTATTCTCCTGTGCAGGTGTTAGCTTGCTAAATAATGTAAATTGAGTTTCTATTAGCCTGGGAACTCAGAGCAGGTGTCAAGATGATGCATTATGAATACTTGGAAAACCTAAGTGTCAAAAATGCTGTAATCTGGGGAGGACCCAGAGACATGTTTGTTAGTGATGTTTTATAAACTGTGTCTCAGAGAGAGACAGAAGAGCATTTTGATCTTGATATCCAATTTACCAGCACTCTGCTTATGTCACATGTAAGTTTCTAGCACTGTGATTTCTTGTAGGAATAGTTAAAGCTAGCAAAGATTAATTAGGTATTTTTCTTTGAAATCAGACCTGTCCTACTGTATTATTTTAAGTTTGTGTGATCTCTGAACTCTTGGATATCTCTGTGGTGTGGTAGTTTTGTCTTGTGTTTTAATTATTTATTATTAAATATTTTTAAAACCTTCTACCTGTGGCTGCTTTGTGTAGAGATAAGCTCTAGAATACATTGCATATTTATAGAGGTTATTGTAATAGGCCACTCTGAAGTAAGCCTGAACTCTTCGGCATACTACCATTGGATAATAATATTGCACAGTGATAATTGAACACCCTTTTAAGGGCTTTTTAGTAGCTGACAGTAACTGTGTGGTGGCAGTAATTACTACCGTATAGTCTGGGTAAAGGGGCACAGCTGGAAAATCTGTATCAGCCTTTCCCATGAGAGTCTGTGAAGTTGTAGAAATACTTATCTCAAAGTGTGTGTGTGTTCTCAGCTACTTGGCAGGGACACAAAGCACTAATTGGACAGAGAGGGTACTGGAGGTTTTAGCTTGCCCAGTTAGGCTGAGACTTGGACCCTATAGCTGTGCCAGTGGAGGGAGTCTTATTGGGAATCTGGTGAGCAAGGGAGCAGCCAGCCCCAGACTAACTGTGATCTCTGTGTGCACTTAAGGGAAATTGTACTTTACTGTGTGTATTAGTTATCCTTTTCTCTTCTATGAGACGACCTCCCTGGTGTTAGTGGTGAGGATTTAGGCTCCTTGATTGCTGGGCCAGGGCACGGTCATCACAGACCCTCTCTCTTCTCCTTCTTGATTTGATTATAGGATCATTGGAGATTACCAGGCTATTGGTCATAAGGCCTCTCCACGCCTAGCCATGTTATACCCTTGTTCCCTTATGGAGCAAGATATATAGTCTATGTTTGCCAAGAATCTAAGATCAATACCAGCTGCCCCTGTCTAAGAGGAACAAAGGTGAAACTCCCAGTGTAAATTTACAGTTTCCCATCCAGTTGTCCAGGTTACTCTTAAATAGGGTCATTGAGGAGCTCTGTTATACATGAATTGGGAGTTTTTCTAGAGGAGTGGCAAACTCTGGGAGACATATCTGTCTCTCCAGCATGTCCTGTTAATATTGCAAGTTAGGTTAAGATTCCTAGAGTGAATAAATCTGGTCCCGTTGGATTTGCGGATGTGCAGCAGCTTCATCAAGGCAGGGTCTGAGACTGCTCTGTAGGTCAGGCACAAGTCGCATCTAAGCAGTCTGTATGATACTGAGTGAAGTAATACAGGCATCAGTCTGTCCATGTAGGTCATGTGTTGTAGGTCCTGAATTTTCTTGGTGAGAAACCTCTGAGGGCTCTCTAGTTGCTGCAGATGTCTGGTGAGGTACATACAGAAGGGGAGCATAGTACTCAATTATTTGTCTGATGAGAGCCAAGTACAGGGGAGTTATAGCATCCTTAGCTTTAGATGATCTACCCTTGCTTATGAGTTGTGCAATGTAAAAGGCCTTCCTTACTACTGTGGACACCTAATGATCACAATAAAGGCTGCTATCAACTTGTGTTCCTAATTCTCTCACCACTGGGTTTGAACTTGGGGGCGAATATTATTAATGTTGTAATTAGCATGGGTTTCTCCTTTGCCAAAAGGGATGATGATGCAATTTTTTTGCAAATAGTTTAAGTCCGTGGCTTTGACAGCAATCATTTGTATGTGTAACCCATTTTGTAGTATGTTGACATCTTTGGTGGATTTGATTATTGCACCTAGTTTGCAGTCATCAGCAAAGTTGGTAAGCCGTAGGCCATCTGTTTTCACCTGGACTTCTGAAAAATAGATACCAAACAGTAGGTGGCCTAGCACAGATCTCCATGGAACACCACTGGTAAAAAATCTGCTAGTAGAGTTGACATCCCCAGTTTGGACTGTATGTGTTCTGTTTGTGAGCCAGCTGACATCCCATTTAGTGACATAAGGGTTAATCCCCTGCTGGGTAAGTTTCTCAAAATGCCTGAGTCAGGGATTGTGTCAAAGTCCTTGGCTAGGTTAAAGTAAGCAGTGTGAACTGTTTTGCCTTCAGACAGGGCCTTGGTGACATTCTCAAAGAAGTCCATTAGATTTAGCAGCCAAGATCCTTAAAGAAGCCAAACTGTTTCAGGTCAAGAGTTTAAAGGTCACCTATATCCTTGTTGATAAGATCCATGTGATTATCTCTCTATGGCCTTGCAGATAAGGCTGGTTAGGCTTATGGATCTATAGTTCCTGGGATCGGTTCAGGGACCCCTTTTGTGCAAGGGGATTATGGTTGCTGTTTTCCACTCAGCTGGGACAAAGCCAGTGCTTAGACTGAGATTGAAGAGCCTGCTTAGCAGTTCTACTAACGCCTGTTTTAGACTATTTAATGAGCAGCCAGTGATGTTGTGCTGTGTTTTTGGCCTTGGAGAGTGAGGCTATGTTCTGCTCTCTGGAGATACTATGCAGAGGACTGGTGACAGGTATGTTATGGGGTATGATATATGGGGATAGGGGAATGAAGTTTTTGCCAAACATGTCTGCTAGCAGGTTGGCGATGTCCTCAGGTTCAATATAAGTGGTAACGTCTGCAACTAGTTCACCACAAAGCTGGGCCTTCCCTTTTAGATTTCGGGCATAGCTAAAGAATGCCTTGTGATTTACCTTAGTTAGGGATGCTAATTTAGTTTCATAATGAGCTTTGGAGTACTTTACAAGATGTCTAATTTGTGTGTTTATGCTTCGGAGGAAGTTCTTCCTTTGCTGGGACCTTCTCGTTTTGTTTTGTGACAGCAATTTCTTTCTCTTACTGTATAAACTATTTATGCTGGGTGTCCACCAGTCTGGCTTATTTTTTTGTGAGGATCGATTTGATCCATTCCGGTCTGGCTGTGTCTGTACATTTATATAGGTGCTTATACAGGATATTTCTGTACACCTCAGTATAGGGGTCATTCCTGTCAGTGGCAGGGGGTCTGAAACTGTTGATGCCATCGCTCAGTAGGCTATAGTGTGCTTTGTAGAAATTTCTTTCACCTTTTTGCTCCTGAGAGTGGGTCAGGAAATATTGTTACTTTAAACGAGACTGATATCTGATGTTGTCTCCTTCATTCCTCCACACAGTAGGTTCTTGGATCTTGGCCACATTTCACAGACTTAGATCTGACTCTCAAGCTACTCCCTTGTACCCACAATGCCCTTCATCCACCCCACTACTTCAGATCTCATTTGCCGCTTCAGCAAGTCATATGCGAATTTTGCACTCTCAAGCATGGTTAGTTCTTTTTATAGTTTTCACTTAAAAATTGTAAGTGTTTTTCACTGTATTTCTTCCTCCCTCTTCTTTAGTAGTGTGTGTGCGTTTGTGCATGCATTCTTCTTTGTTTTCATCTAAAAAAAAATTGTAGTCTAGATTAGAGTACCCACCCCTGAGTTCTGAAGTTCTGTGAATCCTCTCCAGCAACTGTGCTAGTAAACCAAAGCAAAGTATGTGTTAACTATATAGAAAATGCCCAGTCCTCCTTGCATATTAGTGTGTTTTTTAGCTATTGTACCTGGTCAGCTGAAACAGATCTCTGCGTTCCCAAACCCCTCTCCTCAAGCTCTCTACTTGTCCTCCTAGCTCCCTTCCTATCTGCCCACCCACGGTCTCTTTTAGTTCCTTATCTCTCCACCGAGGTCACTCCTGGTTTAACCCCTATATTCTTACTACTTTCTATACCTTCTCCTCACACAATCTACTACAGCCACACACTCTCGCTCACCCAACCCTGACCCAAGAGCTCACCCCTCTCACCCCCTCTATCACCCCACTTATCTTCCTAGCCTTGCTCACAGCGTAGTATACATCCCCCCCCCAGTCTTGCTTCCAGCTTCTTGTATGTTAAACCCTCCTCCATAGCCTTGTGCAAAATAAAATAAAAGGACTTAATCCGTAAGAGAAATAATTAAGTCTATCCTGCTGAAAAGCCTCTCACTGATTGTTTTTTTTTCTATCACCGTGCCTCTTCCAGGATGGTGCTAACCCACTCCGTTTGCCCTTGCTAGCGCTCGGACTCACTTTGCTCCCCTACCCCCATTCCCACCCACCGCTAGATCACTCAAACTTATAGTCAAACACCACACCCACCAGCAATTCACACCTTCCCAATTATCCTATTATACCCCACCAATCAAGTACAACATAAACTATAACCACTACATCCATAATAACACACCCAAGGATATCACCTAGTGCACACACACTAGTATAATCCCTAAATAAACGCTGCCCTCACCAAATCTAACAACATGTACAGCTTAAAACAAACCTTTCGACTAAAAATACTACTTTACCCATCAACTATCTCTGTCCTACTTCTGCTATTCATTCTTTTATCCTACCACACCCAACTACATATCACTATACCACCCCCATGGTAAACTGTGAACCCATAGCTAACCCCGCACTACTAAAAAACTTTCCTAGAGCAACACCCATCACTACCTCCTTTCAAAACCCATCCCTCTTTTACAACAAGTTATAAGTAAAAACAAATCCTCACACCTTACACAACCTATCTAAAATTTTTGACTGCCCTCACCAAATCTAACAACATGTACAGCTTAAAACAAACCTTTCTACTAAAAATACTACTTTACCCATCAACTATCTCTGTCCTACTTCTGCTGTCCATTCTTTAATCCTACCACACCCAACTACATATCACTATACCACCCCCATGGTAAACCTGTGAACCCATAGCTAACCCCGCACTACTAAAAAACTTTCCTAGAACAACACCCAACACTACCTCCTTTCAAACCCCATCCCTCTTTTACAACAAGTTATCAGTAAAAACAAATCCTCACACCTTACACAACCTATCTAAAATTTTTGACAAACTAGCCAAACTCTATCTAAACCTACTGCAAAAACTCTCCTGCTATGGAGACATACACCCAAACCCTGGACCCATCCCAGTTGAAAAAGCTGAAATACAGATACCAAACCCCCCCTACTACAAATCCAAATAATCTCTCCTCTTTCTAAATATAAACATAAGAAGTACACTGAACAAAATTCATGGCCTGCATGCCTTATTAGCCTTGTATAAACCTGACGTAGTGGTGCCAACAGAAACATGGCTCATACTTGATCAGAACAATGAGATCATAACTCCAGGTTATGATATCATACGTAGAGACAGAATAGGGAAAAAGGGTGGAGGTGTTGTAATACTATTTCAAAATCACCTCACCCTAGAACTAGTTGATTATAATACCCACGAAATCAATGAGAGAGAACTTATCCTTGCCAAATTTAAACTAAACACCAACAAACAAATTATCATTGCTGGTGCATACCTTCCGCCAGGTAATAACATAATGGAAAACCTGTTAAATTGGTTCTCAAACTCCCTCCCTTACGAAACCATACTACTAGGTGACTTTAACATAGACTGGGTCAACTGCTCCAATCATTATCCCTCAGATCCCATCAACCTCCATGGGTTCACCCAAATAATAACTACCCCCACTAGGACTGACAAAACATCCAAATGTCATTTCATTTTGGATTGGATTCTGGTATCTCACCCCTCTCTTGTACAACAATCAGGCTGTCTCCCTGACAGTCTAAGTGACCATCAGCCCACCTACCTAATCAGGAACAAAACCCACCATCTCCCCAACCTACCTATCCTCAGAGTAATACGTAACAAAAGAAACTTCATAGTCAATGACTTTAATAAGGCACTACGTTGCTGCAATTGGTCCCCCCCCCTCAAGCAGCTACCTCTCGATGAAGCTGTACAGTATTTTAACTCAACTTTCCTACAAATCCTAGACTATCATGCACCCTCCAGAACTATTAAGCCAAAAACCTACAACGCCCCATGGCTTACCAAAGATACAAAAGATACAATGAAAGAAAGGGACAAAATCTGGAGAGCACCTCAAAAAGATAAAAATACTACTCTAAGACAAAAGTACATAGAAGTATGTAATAAAGCTAAGAGACTAATTAAACTTGACAAAACCAACTACTATAAAAACCTACAGGATAAATATACTCATGACCCACAAAAATTCTGGGCCTCCATAAACAGATTACTTCATCCTGGGAAAGTGTCCACTCCAACCCCTGTGTTGCCAAATGACCAAGACAATATCCCTAGCCAATTTAATAAATTCATTACAGAAATGGTGCAAAACCTAGCTAGTACCCCAAAAAAACTATGGCACTCCTCCACTACAATCAACAGTAATGCAAAAAACAACACCTCTAGCTTTTCCCCGCAACCATTGTCCACTAAAATGATTTCAAACCTCCTTAAGAAGCTAAAACCAACCACACTAGCAGCCGATAAACTTCCTGCAGATTTCCTTCAAATATCAGCAGAGGCCATATCATATCCAGTGTCTTCTCATAAATAGGTCAGTTTCAGAATACAAAGTACCTACCTTATGGAAAACATCTCACATTGTTCCTCTACACAAAGGAGGCAACTGCTTTGAACTGACCAACTATTGCCCAATAGCCATACTATCCCCCTTATCAAAAATTTTAGAAAGAGTTGTTCATTTACAACTAATGCAGTACCTCCAACAAAACAAACTACTATCCAATTCCCAACATGGCTTTAGACCCTCCCATAGTACCACCACAGCTCTTCTATCTTTCACCAACACAGTCAACCACTACAGAAACAAAGGTCTTTTCGTATCATCCATTTTCCTGGACTTATCAAAAGCCTTTGACATGGTTAATCACAATATGCTCCTCAATACTCTTTCTAGACTAAACGTATGCTCCACTCTACTATGGTTCAACAGCTACCTATCAGAATGCCAAGAAGCATTCCTCTGGCAAGAAAAGCTGTCCCTCCTCTTACCAATATCCATAGGAGTCCCTCAAGGATCAATCCTTGGCCCACTGCTGTTCTCTCTTTTCACTAATGATATCTCTTCTTCATTTCCCACTGCTTCAGTAGTACAGTATGCTGATGACACCACCATAATATGTGCTGCCCCTAGCATTATGGAACTACATACCCTTACCCGAAATAACTTGGTTTTCTAACATAAAACTACTACTTAATTCCAAGAAAACAAAACCAATCCTATTTAACCCTGGCAGATCATTTACCTTAAACTATAGCCTCATCATAAACTCCAAAGATGATAATCAAATCACACCAACCAACCACACAAAACTACTAGGAGTAGAGGTTGATGATCACCTGTGATTTGATATCCACATAGCACAAACCATCAAAAAAGGTGAACAGAAAATTAGGACTCCTCTATAGAAACAAACAATTCATGATTAAACAGACCAAAGCCACTATTGCAAGAACCCACCTCCTTTCCATCCTTCTTTATGCCTCCCCTATCCTAAGTAATCTTCACCTTACCGAACTTCGCAAGCTGGAATCCTGTTACAACAGATTGCCAGGTTTTCTACAGACTCCACATATAGGTCCCATCAATGTCATTCCCTGATGCAACTCAAGTGGTTGGAGCTTCCTCAGCTACTACGACTTAATCAAGTCTCAGTAGCACATACGCTCTACTACTTCCCTGAGAAAACGCCTGCACTCCAGCAACTAATTCAGCTCTACACCACCACTAGATCCCTAAGATCTAGCAGCCAAAACCTCATTTATGTAATGAAGCAGTAAAGTCGCTCTTTGCCTGCACAATAGCCCAAAACTGGAACTCACTCGCAAGCCATATAACTACCACTACTTCTAGTACCCAATTCAAATACCTCCTGAAATCCCATTATTCAAACAAGTGGCTTTGATGTCCTTCAAGAATGCAACTGCAGTCATAACATATGGGTTGTCCTGCCTCAGGCAGCCCTCGGTCGGCCGGATTCCAAAGTCTGGGTCCGACGTCGGCTGATGTCGCATTTCTCTCCGACGTCAGAGCGGCTGGAGTATATAAGCATCAGCCGACGCCATTTTCTTCAGTCTTTCTTGCCGTGCGGTGCCCGAAGCAGAAGCAGTTCGCAAGTGCCGGTCGGTCAGCTCCTGTATTCTTCGAATCCGAAGTCATCAAAAAAGCTAAGTACCCCGTTGGGGACCTTTTCTTGCCTCAGCTGATGTCAGAAATTATTGAAAAAGTAAATAATTGTTTGTCTTGTGGTAAACAAATACCTCATAAGGATTTCCACTCTTACTGCCTTCCTTGTCTTGGCCCAGACCATGACGTCTCGGCCTGTGCCACCTGTGCTCGCTACAATAAGCGCACTGTCAGGCGCCGGACGGAGTTTGTTGAAGACTTTTTCGGCGAAAAATCTGCTTATACAATGCCGTCGGAACTTCCGACATCGCAGACTCCCAAGAAACGTAAAGACCGGGACCGACATCCTCGGCCCGCGTCTACCACCGACTCCACGCCAAAAACCTACCGCGAGTGCTCTGGTTCCCCCTGAGACGGTTATTCCACTGCTGCGAACCGAAGACACCGCATTACCGACGACTCCGATACCGGAGGCCACACCGACGCCAGTTATAGATTTTCCTCCGGATACTGAAACCGAGGAAATGCCCGAGACCATTGCTGTAGATAAGGTCACCCCTGCACGTGGAGCTGCTAGGCCTCCTATGGCCATGTCTATTAAGGCCTACACACGTGCTAAGGCAGCCAGCAAGACCGGTGCTAAAGCCTTACCTCAGCCTACTCCTGAGACACAAATCATGACTATGGCCGCAGACTTAATTTCCATGATTAGAGGTTCACAGGCCCATCCTGAGAGAGGATCCCAGCCTCCTTCTGATAAGAGGCCCCGGGTTGAACCCTCTGACCCTATCCCTTCAGATGAAGATTCTGAGGACTCTGTCCACTCCGATGGCCAGGAAGAGCTCTTCCAGACCTATGAGGACTCGGATGCAGAGGATTTCATCCCCTCGGCCTCCCCTCCTGAGGATATTTCTTTTGGGGAAGTTCTGCATACCATGAGGGAACATTTCAAGTGGCAAGGCCAGGAATATTCTGATTCCAGAAAGCGCCTTCGAACCTTCCTTAAAAAGCCCCAGCACAGGCCCTTAGCTATTTATTCCTCCTGTGCTTGATGTTTTGGATGATCTATATTCTGACTCCATTGTTACCCCTGATACTCTTCCTCCTGCTCCAGCCAAGCCAGACAGATATTACAGGGTTTCAGAAACACATTCTCATTTCTTTAGGGCCCATGCTGTTGATTTAGAAACTATTTCTCAGGGACCTAAAGGTGTTTCAGCATCCACCTCTAAAAATCCTTTGCCTTCCAACAGGGAAGCTAGGTCATTAGAGAGATTGGGGAAAAAGGTCTACACATCCACTACTTTATCTAGGAGAGCTCTGAATTGCCTCTTTCATATGTTTCAATATCAGGATTTCCTGTTAGATGATTTACAGAAAACATTGGCCTCTCCTGATCCTTTAGACAGGAAGTCTTTGCAGGAAGCTGTACATAATTCTCAGCAAGTCAGCAATCACTTCCTGCAGTGTGGATATGATGCATTGGAAGCTTCATGTAGGGCAGCTATGACAGGGGCGGTCATTCATAGACATGCATGGTTAAAAGAACAACCTCTACCAGATCATGTTAAAGCAAAACTTCTGGATGCACCCTTGGAAAAGAACAAGCTTTTTGGTGCTAATGCTAAAGATGTGTTAAAGTCCATCGAGGAAAAAGCAAAATCAGTTCACACGGTCAAAGATTTCCTCCAGGTTCAGCCCCCCAGATTCAGCAGGAATTGGCCTTCAAAAAACTGGTCCTTTCCTAATCCTGAAAGATTTCAAAGGGGGTAAAAACAGGCGTGGCCGAGGAAGAGGACAATACAGAGGTCCTTACAGGGGATGACAATGGCAGCCAGCAAACCAAAGAAGTGACACAGGGGTCTCCCCTGCCCCACAGGGACAATCTTAATGACTTTCCTCTACGTCCGCTGACCAAGGAGCAAATAGAGGCTCCCTTGGGCGGAAAATTATCTCTGTTTTCAGACAATTGGCACAGATTGACAAAAGACAAATGGATTTTGGACATTATAGACCAAGGTTACAGGTTCCACTTTCATACCTTACCAAGAAAACAAGGCATGCCAAACCTACCACAAAACCAGAGGGCAGAGGCTATCAAGCAAATTTCTCTGCTTGCTCAGATCAAAGCAATAGAAAGAGTTCCACAGCAAGAACAAGGCCAGGGGTTTTACTCAAGACTGTTCCTTGTTCCAAGAAAAGAAACTCAATGGAGACCAATACTGGATTTGTCCGCATTAAACACTTTTCTCATAGTACCAAAGTTTAAAATGCTGACTCTACAGCAACTCCTTCCCATGCTGGGCAAGGGGTCTTGGCTGATTACTCTGGACCTCAAGGAGGCATACCTGCATGTCCCTATCAGACACAGCTGCAGAAGATACCTCAGATTTCTTGCAGGGCCAGAGCATTATCAATTCTCAGAATTGCCATTTGGCTTATCTACTGCACCCAGAGTATTCACAAAATGCCTGGCTTCAGTAATTGCTCATTGCAGGCTCCAGGGGATCCAAATTTACCCTTACCTGGACGACTGCCTCATACAAGCGGACGACAAATTGATTTTGACAAAAAACTTGAACTATGTCATGTAATTGCTTCAGGCTCTGGGATACACAGTCAACTTCCAAAAGTCAAGACTTCAGCCATCCCAGCAAATAACCATCTTAGGAGCCAATCTAGACACAGCCTCTCAAATGGCTTACCTGACAGAAGACAAGCAAGAAAAGTTAACTCATTATTTCAAAGGTTTGGCAAAACTCACCCAGATGACTGCAAGGAGGTTCCTACAGGCCCTGGGTTACATGGCATCCTGCATTCTCCTGGTTCCATTAGCAAGACTACACATGAGAAAGCTTCAGTGGTACCTAAAAAGCCTATGGTCTCAACACAGCAACAACTTAGAGACAACTATACCGCTCATTTCATGCCTACAAAAGGAATTCCTATGGTGGGCCTCGGTGAGCCAGGCAAACACAGGTATGTCATTCAAAAAACCACAGATAACACAGACCATGACTACAGACGCCTCAGACCTTGGATGGGGGGTGCACATGGAGGGCAGATGTATACAAGGACAATGGTCTCCAAAGGAAACACATCTGCATATAAACCAAAAGGAAATGCTGGCAGTAATGCATGCCATCGAGGCCTTTCGACAACAACTTCAGCAAGGCCACTTACTGATACGGACAGACAACACCACTGTGATGTGGTATATAAACAAGCAAGGGGGCACCCATTCCTACCCCCTTTGCAGACTAACAATGAATCTTTGGGAAAAAATCACTGAGCTTAAACATACAGTTGCAATCCCAGTTTGTTCCAGGCAAAGACAATGTGCTGGCGGACAGCCTAAGCAGGAATTTCATAGATCCACACAAGTGGAGGTTGCATCTGAAAATCTTCACACAACTCACCTCGACATGGGGCAGGCCAGAAGTAGACCTATTTGTCTCTCACCACAACCATCATCTACAAAAATTCTGTTCAAGGACATACCATCCACAAGCTTGGAAAATAGATGCTCTTTCATTCAACTGGAACTTCCTAAAAATCTATGCATTCCCACCTCTGCCACTGATGACCAC
The DNA here is from genome assembly GCF_019279795.1 of Protopterus annectens. Lineage (NCBI taxonomy): Eukaryota > Metazoa > Chordata > Ceratodontiformes > Protopteridae > Protopterus > Protopterus annectens. The sequence continues at coordinate 562,003,146 of NC_056745.1, forward strand.
AGTATTACTAAAGATCAAAGCAGAGAGACCCAAGGGGATCCTAATAGCTCCAGACTGGCCAATATAACACTGGTACCCACTACTACGGAGCATATGTCACAACAAGAAGTGGGCCCTTCCCCAATGGCCCCTACTTTTGACTCAACACAACTTCAAAACAGTGCATCCAAACCTTCAGACACTGCAGCTAACAGCCTGGGAGATCCCGTGAATAACCTCAATCTATCTCTCTCCAAGGAAGTTCAGCAGATATTAACAGAAGCTCGAAGACCATCCACCAGAAAGGTTTACTCAGCAAAATGGAAGAGATTCAGCATTTGGAATACCAGCAAGGGACATGATGCATCATTATTGAACATCCCACTCATCCTGGAATATTTGGTAGATATGCTACGGAATGGACTTTCATATTCTTCCATAAAGATACATGCTTCAGCTATTTCAGCTAGATATAACACTGATCTGTCTGTGTTTTCACATCCTTTTTTAAGACAATTCCTCAGGGGAATCAAGAACATCAAGCCACCAAGAAAGGCTCCAGTGCCAGCTTGGGACCTCAACTTTGTACTAGAAAAACTGACTCTACCTCCTTTTGCGCCAGCAGCTTCAGTGGACTTACAATTTCTCTCATGGAATACAGCTTTCCTGTTGGCAATTACCTTAGCAAGAAGGGTTTCGGAACTACAGGCCCTAATGGCAATACCACCATTCATAATCTTTCATAGAGACAGGGTCTCCTTAAGAACCAACCCTACTTTTATGCCAAAGGTGGTATCTAGGGTTTTTTTAAATCAAGCTATTCACCTGCCTGCTTTCTTCCCCAATCCTGAGAACAAAGGGGAAAGACTGTTGCATACCTTGGACATTCACAGACAACTTCGCTACTACCTGGACAGGACCAAGCCCAGTAGGAAGTCTGATCAGCTTTTTGTAGCTTACACCCCTGGAGTACAAGGAAAAGCAATTTCCAAACAGACTATTTCAAAATGGATTGGACATTGCATCAAATTTTGTTATTCCTTCCATGGGAAGAATGTTCCAGCCAATGTCAGACCACACTCCACCAGAGCTACAGCCACCTCTACAGCATTCTTAAGAGGGGTGCCTACAAAAGACATTCTAGAAGCTGCTACATTGGAGCTCCATGCATACATTCTCCAAACACTACAATCTCCCTTTATACTCCAGATCCAGAGCAGGCTTTGCTTCAGCAGTCCTGCAGGGTCTGATTGCCACACCATCTCTTTCCTAGAGCATTCCTCCTCCCCCAGCTAAGCTATGGTATTCTACCCATATGTTATGACTGCAGTTGCATTCTTGAAGGACAGTTTTGTACCTACCATAAATGTAGATGTCCGATAGATATGCAACTGCAGTCGGATTTTCCCTCCCTCCATACCCCTCTATGCCTTGGGTCCACTCCTATCCCTGTTTCTCTTAGCTGGGGATATCTGTTATGGTGTATCTGTTTATTGCTTACTTATTTGTCTGGAATCCTGTTTTTGTCTACCAATTTGATTACAGCCTTCCTTGGAGGGCACCTGGCATCTGGGGCAAGAAACACTGGAGAAAATGGCGTCGGCTGATGCTTATATACTCCAGCCGCTCTGACGTCAGAGAGAAATGCGACATCAGCCGACGTCGGACCCAGACTTTGGAATCCGGCCGACCGAGGGCTGCCTGAGGCAGGACAACCCATATGTTATGACTGCAGTTGCATATCTATTGGACATCTACATTTATGGTAGGTACAAAACTGTACTTTCTTGCTACTCCCCAGGGTAAACAATAACTATACACAGTTGTAACGATTTTGCTACTCTCTAACACTCTCCTTACATAGCCTTGCTAATTTGCTTAAACTTCCAAACTCAGCATCAAAACAATAGGGTAAAACATGCCAACACTTGTATACTATTAAATATGTACCTGATAAAGGATACAATCTCCATCTGAGAAAGGTATATACCTTATTAGATCTCTTCATCTTACCTCAATAGCTATACTTTTTGATGTGTGGGTGTGTGTATAATATATATATATATATATATATATATATATATATATATATATATATATATATATATATATATATATGTCTGTGCAAATGTGACTGTATAAATGTATATGTGAATGAGAATGTATTTGAAAAAAAAAATAATTTTAGTTGTCTACTAATTGTTTGTTTTACTAGATGAATTACATGCTGTGTAACTTTTCATTTTTGTACTACTTTAATATATTGTAATACCTAAACATGCCATTAAGAACGCTTAGAAATGTATAAATACTAATAGTGTAACCTGGAGCTTTTCTCCCCGGGCCTCCATTGAAAATGGACCCGTGTCCAGTCGGACCCTCCTGGTTAACAAATGTAAAATTGAATAAATAAATATATTAGTTAAATAGTTGTTAATTTGTTGTTATAGTTGCTGTTACCTAGTTGTAATTATAGTCTAAAACTTACCTTTGGCATCCCGTTTGAGTTCGGCAGTCTTATACGGTTCAGACTTGTCTGTTTCTGTCAGATGGTTTTGGCGGGCTCTTCTACATTATGGCTGACAAACCGGTTCCCAGCTTCAAAAGCTGTACTTCTTGTGGGCAAAAAATCCCCAATCAGGATGCCCCTGCCTGGGCGCCCATCATTTAAAAGCAGAATGTTCCTTTCGTGCTGTCTTTAATCCTTGGGCTGTAGCTGGCAGACGGAACAAACTTATTCTCAGGAGTCATCTTCTTTCCTCGAGTGAGGCTCAGATCCCTTCTTTGGTTTCTTCCTCCACTTCTTCTGCTACTAAAGAGTCTAAAAAGAGGTCACTCCCTGCCTCCCTGAGGGGACTCTCTTGAGCATAAGAAGTCCAAGAAATCTGCGGATTTGACTCCTTTGGATCCACAGAAGTTAGCTACCCAACCAGACCCTACTGTCTCCTTGGATCTGGGGGAGATTGCTACCATTTCCTTGATGCCTTTGACTTTGGATCCTAGGACCTCAACGAAGTCCCTGACCCTGTCCTCCAAGTCAAAGCACTCCCAGCCCCCCTCATCGGCTTCGTCCATGTCCTGAAGAAGCTGGTCCAAGGTGGACATAGACAGGATGATGAGGAGGTTTGTTAAGGCCCAGACCCAGATGGGGTAGTCTTGGCTCTGTCCCCTGTCAGATCTGTGAGCTACCCAGGTCATCCCATCAGGACTCCTTCTCTGATTCCATGAGATTTGGGATTGCTGTGTGTGTTGGACTTGCTGCAGAGGAAGCTCCCTTCCTCGACACCGAGGATGCCCTTGACAAGCCCTGTTCCAGCCCTGTTGGAGCAGAGCAAGTCTTGGAGCCTTGGCATTCATGTTAGGTCTGGGGGACTGGGATCAGCTCCATCTTTTTCGGAGGCATCCCTTCCCCTAGGCACTTTGGCATTCAATAGCTTGGGTCCGATCCCTTCTGGGGGCCCTGGATCCGAGGTGAGTCCTGCCCTTTTTTCCTCAGTAGTTTCAGCTCCCAGGCAAGTGGAAAGGGCTTCTCTTGGTCCTTCGGCCTTCAGATAGTATAGAGGGTTTTCTTCCGGGTTGGAGATTCGACCGCACAAGCTCCTCAGTCTGCCCCTGTACCTCCATTTGATCCAGACCTTTCTCTCTCTCGTCCTGCCATGAGTCTTCTTGTCCCAAGCAGCCTCCAGGATTTCCCCTACTCACGAGGAATCCCCTTCTTCTGATACTTCCCCAGAATACCCAGCTGAGGAAGTCCTTTGGAAGAAGACATGCAAAAGGAGGTACGTGGACTCCCCCTTGGAGTCTTTAACCAAGGATACTGACTTTGATTCGGGGGGGATCACCCCCGATCCCCACCTGAAGATGTCTACGTCTTCTTCTGAGACATTTTAGAGATCCTGAAGCAAAAAGGTTGGTGGTTTGTCCAACCTCCTTCCTTTGAGGAGTCTATTCTCTTGGAGGCATTTTGGACGGGCCCATCTATGTCTTGGGTGACCCCCCTTCCCAGAAGATGCACTAGTAGATTTAGTATCTCGCCATGCATGGAAGGAAACAGACACCGTCGAGCCCACTCTCAAGCAGCCCAGTAGGATTCTAGCACCCCCTGTAGACAGGAAACACTGGAGTAAGGGCCCTTTAGTTAATGCTGTCATTGTTTTCTATGCCCCAGAGGTCCTTCTCCAGGAATCAGCTTGGAGGCAAAGAAATGTGGATGTTCTTCATGTTTCACTTTTGCAGTCATCACATTTGGGTTATCCCTGCCAGGGTAGCCCTCTGCCAGCCCAAATACCAGAGACATAGTATTACTGTGTCGGTTGCTGTCGCTTGAGGACTGACATCAGATCATCAGTGGTATAAAGTAAGGCAGCAGACACCATTACATCAGTCTTTCTTGCCGTGGAGCTCAAAGCTGAAGCAGTTCGCATGAGTGCCGGTTGGCTGTACCCGAGTTTTCGTTTCCGAGTTGAAGTATTCAAAAGCTAAGTAGCCCATTGGGGATAATTTTTTCTTGCACTAACCGATGTCAGAAAAAGTTAATAATTGTCTCGCCTGTGGAAAACAAATACCACACGAGACTTCCAGTCTTACTGCATCACTTGCCTAGGCCCAAACCACAATGTCCCCCATTGTCACTTCTGTGCTTTAACACCAGAACTATCCATCGTTGGGTCCTTACTGTAGCCAGATATTTTTATTTACAGTCCTCGAATTCTGATATGGATTTGGTAAGTCATCTGATAGCATATCTTCCAAAAAAACGTAAAGATAAAGATAAAGACGGAGACAGACCGCATAGGTCCAAACCTTCCGACGACGCTTCTGTTAAGCTAGTTGTCAATCCTCTGGTACTCAGTAAGGCGCTTTCGTAACCCCTGATGCCTGCTTCAGTTGATTCACAGGCCAATACTGAGACCCTCTTGGAGTCCGGTATGCCGCAAAACTCTTCCTCGTTTAAGGATGCTGCGGTCATCTCTACCTTAGATGGGTCCAGAGCTGCTGAGCAGCCACCGGTTTCGAGGAAGTCCTTTGCACCTCCGAATCTCGACACAAACTGACTTGTTCTTTCCCGACTACCGGTCGTTCGAAAACAACCGAGTTCCTTAGGCCCGGGGTTGGAACCACACCCAAGAAACTGACTACCCACTCTCAGGTGCCTGCTACCTTGCCTCATTCTCAAATGCTTAAAATGGCAGAAGACCTTATCATGCTGATCAGGGGAAGCCAAGCTACCCCTTCAAAAAGGAAAAGAGAGCTGTCCCATGTAGTTTTGTCTGAACAAGAGTCAGATGAATCTGATGCATCTGACTATGAAGAAATGCAGCCCTTCTCCTCTTATGAGGATTCTGATGCAGAGGAATCCATTCCTTCAGCCTCTCCTCCAGAGGATTTTTCCATTAGGGAAACCCTGCATACTTTAAAGGGAGCATTTTTAATGGGAGAGTCAGGACTCCCCTCAGTTTAAAGAGTGACTCAGGGAAGTCCTAGATCTTCCGCAACACAGACTCTTGACCATTCCCCCAGTCCTGAATGTGGTGGATAATTTCCTTGAATCCTGACGCCCTACCTCCTGCTCCCAGAAAACCAGACGGGTACTACAGAACCCCTGACTCACACAAATATCTTTTTAAAAATCCAACAGCTGACCCTGAGGTCATTTCTCAAGGTCCAAAAGAGATTAAAGCAACCTCTGCTAAGATTCCCACCCCCTCAGACAGGGATTCCCAAGCATTGGACAGATGGGGTAAAAAAGTATACGCCTCAGCTACTCTTGCTGTCAGGGCACTAAATTGTCAGTTCCATAGGCTTAAATATCAGCATCATACTTTGGAACTCCTTAAACAAAAAATGTCCATTTCCTGCTTGGGCAGAATCTAAAGATTTACAAGACTTAATGCATTCTGCAAGTCAAGTAACTAAACACACCTTGCACTTTGGTTTTGATGCCGTAGAAGCTTCTTGCAGGGCAGCAGTCACTGGATCTGTCATTAGAAGACATGCATGGCTTAAGGAACAACCCCTGCCAGACCATGTCATATCTAAATTGTTGGATGCACCCTTGAACAAAGATAACTTTTTGGCACTAAGGCAGAAGAGGACTTAAAAAAGATGGAAGAAAAAGCAAAATCTGCGCAAACAGTTAAAGATTTCTTACAGGACCAGCCTCCCTAGGTTCAGCAGGCATTTTCCATCCAAGCACTGGTCCTTTCCTGCTCCGAAGTACACAGGCCCAGCCTAGGACCTATGGAAACAGCCCTCCCCCCAGACAGCAGCCCTGGGGAATGCAGAGATCTAAGCAGTAGACCACCTCCACTTCAAAACCAGTGAGTTCTAAGCCACCACCTTGCGGTAAGAACTTACAATGACTCACCTCCTCCCGACCTCTCCTCTGCCCACCTTCACTTACCCGTAGGAGGAAAACTTTCCTTTCACTCAAGTACCTGGGCCACCATTACCAAGGACCATTGGGTTCTGAACCTTGTGTTTCAGGGATACAAATTCTCCTTCCACACCCTTACAACCCCCAAAGGGTTCCCTACCGCCAAATCAGTGGGCGCAGAGGCTTAAAAGCAAATCCATCCCTTGATCTCTTTGAGGGCAGTAGAGCACGTTCCTGCTGAACAGATAGGCCAGGGCTTCTACTCCAGATTTTTTCTGGTGCCCAGAAGAGAGGGCACTTGGCTCGCATCCTCAGTCTATCCATTCTAAACACCTTCCTGGTGATCCCAAAATTCAAAATGCTCACCCTCCAGCAGCTGCTATCCATGCTCTCCAAGGATGCTTGGCTAGCCGCCCTGGATCTAGTAGAGGCCTACCTCCACATTCCTGTCAGGGAATCATGCAGAAAATATCTCCGCTTCAGGGCAGGATCTCAACACTTTCAGTTCTCTGCGCTTCCCTTTGGCTTATCTACTGCTCTCAGAGTTTTCACAAAATGCCTGGCTCCGGCCATTGCCTTTTGCAGACAAAGAAATATTCAAATTTACCTCTATTTAGACGACTGCCTTATTCAGGCAGACTGCCAGGAAAAGCTGCTCAAACACCTGGCCTTTGTAAAGAGTCTACTAACCTCCCTAGGGTACACAATCAACAAAAAGAAATCAAAACCGGTGCCCACCCAATGGATAATCTTCCTGGGAGCAAGTCTGGACACAGCATCCCAGATGGCATACCTTACACCAGAGAAACAAAATTTCCTGTCAGCCTACTTCTCTAGGCCACCAGGTCCCAGCTTTCTGCAAGGAAAATCCTGCAAGCTCTAGGGTTCATGGCATCTTGCATACTCCTCATTCCATATGTCAGACTGCATATGAGGAAACTTTAGTGGTACCTAAAAAGCCTTTGGTGTCAACACTCTCAAAACCTGGAGACTCTTCTACCTATAATTCCTTGCCTCAGAAAGGAATTTCTTTGGTGGGCAACAGCATGCTCCCACAGCAAAGGACTGCTCTTCTCCCCACACCCTGCCGCCGAGACCCTCACCACAGATGCATCAGAATATGCATGGGGTGCACACCTGGATGGCATGTGCATACAGGGCCAATGGAGCCTACAACAAATCCCCCTGCACATCAATCAAAAAGAGATGATGGCTGTGCAGCATGCTTTGATAGCTTTCAAACCCCTTCTCTCTAAGGGGTTCTCCTGATCAAAACAGACGACACCACTGTGATGTGGTACATCAACAAGCAGGGAGGGACTCACTCCTACCTTCTATGCAGGCTGCCATAATCCTTTGGCTCACAGCCTCTTCCAAATACATCTGTTAGCACAGTAACTACCAGGCTGTCTCAACTCCCTGGCAGACCAATTAAGCAGAAACCTTTTGGACCCCAACAAGTGGCAGCTCAACAGAAGAACCTTCTTCCTAATAACTCAGAAATGGGGAACCCCAAAGGTCAACCTCTTTGTCTCCCACACCAGCCATCAGCTCAGCAAATTCTACACCAGGGAGCATCACTGCATGGCTTGGAATGTGGATGCCCTGTCCTTCCCCTGGGTCAACCTCTTGGTCTATGGTACTGCTCAAAATAAGGGAGAAAAACCAATGATCATTCTTATAGCTCCAGACTGGCCGTGACAGCATTGGTACCCCTTGCTGCACAGGGGGTCCCCGCTGCCTCCATGGCATCTTCCTCAGATTCCAAACCTCCTAACCCAGAGGGAAGGGGAATTCATCCATCCCATATTGCAGGCACTCAATTTGGCAGCTTGGCTCATTCCCTAAACCCAAACCAATCTGCCATCCTCAGTAAACAGGTACTGGATGCTATCCGTGAGGCCAGACGCCCTAGCACCAGAAAGTCTTATGCAGATAAATGGAAAAGGTTCTGCACCTAGATCTAGGCTAAGTGGGGGGGGGGGCGGTACAGCACAGCTCTCCATCCCTCTCATCCTGGATTACTTAGTTGATCTACTACACAGTGGCCTCTCTTTCTCCTCTAAAAATTCATGCCTCTGCTATTTTCCGCTCATTTTCCCACTGAGCAGCCCCTTTTCTCACACTCTTTGATCAAACAATTCCTCAGAGGGGTTAGCAACTTGAGGCCCCCCAGAAGGGCACCAACACCAACTTGGGACCTGAACTTTGTCTTGGAAAAGCTCACCCTGCCTCCTTTCAAACCAGCTTCTTCTGCAGAGCTAAAATTTCTCTCCTGGAAGATAGCCTTTCTTCTGGCCATCACTTCAGCCAGATGAGTCTCTGAATTGCAAGCACTCATGGCTGTGGAACCCTTCATCATCTTCCATGCAGACCGAGTATCCCTCAGAACTAACCCATCCTTTATGCCCAAGGGGGTGTCCAGTGTGGCTCTCAACCCATCCATTCATTTGCCCACCTTCTTTCCTAATCCCTAGAACAAGGGGGAAAGGATTCTTCACTCTCTAGATGTACACTGACAGCTCATATACTATCTAGACAGGACTAAACCCTTCGGAAAGTCTGATCAGTTGCTAGTTAGCTTTGCTACAAGGGAAGAAGGCAAAGCTATCTCCAAGCAAACCATTTCCAAATAGATAGCACACTGCATCCATTTCTGCTATAAACAGCATGGTAAGCCTCACCCCAAGGGGGTCAGAACACACTCCACCAGAGCAGCCTCCACCTCTGCAGCTTTCCTCAGAGGAGTCTCCACCAGGGACATCCTAGAGGCTGCCACCTGGACATCTGTTCACACTTTTACCAAGCATTACCACCTGCCTCTCTTCTTGAAATCCAGGGCAGGGTTTGCCTCTGCAGTCTTACAGGGCATCCTAGCCAGCCCCTAGCTTCCTTGACTGCCTCCACTCATTTCCTCAGCTTTGGGAATCTACGCAAATGTGATGACTGCAGCAGTGAAACACGAAGAACATAGCACAGTTGTGCACACTTACCATAAATGTAGATGTTTGAGTGTATTCACTGTTGCAGTCCTGGTTCCCTCCCTCTATCCCCCTTTTTTCTCCTTCTCCTTTTATTACCATTCTTCCTTGTTGTTTTCCTTTCCTTACAAGAGACATACTGGCATTTATTTTCCACTGGTGGGTTTCTTCCACCAGAACCTGGCCTCCTACTTTGGGGCTCATGACAGGTTAGGGCAAGAAAAACTGATGTAATGGCGTCGGCTGCCTTACTTTATACCACTGACGGTCTGACATCAGTCCTCTGGTGACAGCAACGGATGCAGAAGTACTAAGTCTCTGGTATTCGGGCCTGCCGAGGGCTACCCTGGCAGAGATAACCCAAATGTGATGACTGCAACAGTGAATACACTCGAACATCTACATTTATGGTAAGTGTACACAACTGTACTTTCTGCAAATTCCAAGGGCCTTTCCAGGACCCATGCCGAGAACCCTCCTCTACTGGCAGAGGGGCAGGGTTTGATGGTAGACACCACCCCAGAGGCAGAAGGCGTCTGCAGAACCAGGGCTTTAGGAACCTCCTCCCTATAAGCTGTACTACCACTCCTTAAGTCCTGCCAACCATCTCTCTCTGGAGGCAGTCAGGGATGATTAGCTTTGCACTCTGAAACCTGGACACAATTGACTCAGAATTGTTGGGTGCAAAGCATAATATCCAGAAGTTATTATATTCCCTTTTTCCTTCCACCTCCAAAATTCAAAAGCCTTCCCAACGTGCAATCCAGTCAGTGGGAATAGGCAGCACAGGAAATTCAACAGCTGTTGCATAAAAGAGTCATCCAGGAGGTCCCAACCGAACAGAGAGGATTCGGAACCTACTCCCACTTCTTTTTTAGTGCTAAAAATTACAGGGGACCTAAGACCCATTCTGGATCTCAGCAAGTTAAACGAGTGCATAAAGAAGGTGATGTTCCAAATGGTTATGGTTCAGTCTATTCTGTCACTGTTGCACAAGGATGACTGGATGTGTTTGATGGATCTCAGGGATGCATACTATCACATCATAATAGACAGGTGCTCCAGGAGATATCTGTGCTTCCAGCTGCGAGCCAGTCACTACCAGTTCAGCGCACTGCCCTTTGGACTCACCACAGCCTTTCTGGGTGTTCACCAAATGCATGGCAGGTGTAGCTGTTCATCTGAGACTCAAAGGATTCCAAGTGTTGCCATATTTAGATGATTGGCTCCTAATTGCTCCCACGAGGTATCGACTAACCCAAGCCAGGGACTACTTACTCCAGTTAGCGCACTCCCTGGACATCACTATAAACATGAGCAAGTCCAACGTTACTCTGGTTTAGAATCTAGAATTCATAGGTATGCAACTCAACACAAGGGATTAGATAACTTCTCTTCCTCTATACTGAGTAGCCATTCTGAGAAATCAGGTACAGTAGCTGTTATCACTACAAGCCCCCATGGCTCCTATGATCCTGCAGGTCCTGGGGGCCATGTCTGTTGCCATTCTGTTAGTTCCCCTATCCAGGTTTTTCATGCGGGTTCTATAGTGGATGCTAGTCAATCAATGGTCTAGCCTGCCTCAGCTGTAGTCCCTTCGCTTCAAATTGACTCCCATCTGCAGGCGTCATATCAGTTGGTGGATTTAGTCAGACAATGTAGCGTTGTCTCCTCTCAATAAGACATTGCCATGTTCGATTCTCAGCTAAAGCGTCTTCTGTGTGGAGACGTGTGAATGGGCATACCTTCGTTGAAGGTTGTGCATCAGGGCTGGCAACTTGGTACGTAAAAATCTACTGCCAGTCATTAGCGGACCAGAGTTCCACTGTGGTGACCCCTAACTGGGAAAAGCAGAAAGATACAACAATGTTATTCTTGGCAGACCATTTGTGCACAGTCCCCGATAGCCACTGTGACCACAGATGCTTCACATTTTGGGTCGGGACATGAGCATTACCATGGGAAGATAGTCCAAGGCACGTGGTTGCCTCATGGGACCAATTACATAGTGTCTTAGAGATGAGAGCAGTCCTTCTAATGTTGCAAGCCTTTCTGGATATTCTTCCTTTGGAGATCATTGCAGTACACACAGACAACATGTCAGTTGTCTGTTGCATCAGCAAGCAAGGAGGAACCCGACATTCTTCGTGTTTCACTGTTGCAGTCATCACATTTGGGTTCTCCCTGCCAGTGTAGCCCTCAGTCGGCCCAAATACCAGAGGCTTAGTTTTTCTGCTGCTGCAGGACTGACGTCAGGTCGTCAGTGGTATAAAATCAGGCAGTCAACGCCATTACATCAGTTTTTCTTGCCCTAGCTGTCAGGATCCCCCAATAGGGAGCTAGGTTATGGTGGAAGAACACCACCAGTAGAAAGTAAATACCAAAAATTCCTTGTAAGGAGAGAGAAAGAGAGGGAGAGAAGACAAGGGGGATGGAGGGAGGGAAACCAGGACTGCAACAGTGAATGCACTCAAACATCTACATTTATGGTAAATGTACACAACTGTACTATGTTCTTCGTGTTTCACTGTTGCAATCATCACATTTGGGTTGATTCCCAAAGCTGAAGAAAAGGGTGGAGGCAGTCAAGAAGACTGGGGACTGGCTAGGATGCATTTACAGGAGCAGGGTCTCCTTTGGTTTGAAGGTCACCCAGGGTTCACATATCTGGGGACTCTGACCCTATCAATAGGAGGAGTGAAGGAGACAACATCAGATTAAAAAGTTATCTCTTACCATAACTTGGCATCTGTGTTGTCTTCCTTCATTCAACCTCACTTTCCCACCCAACCATCCCCCTACCTATCTTCGTGAGGAACCTGGATGATCTCAGGACTCTTATGTCCTATGTCTGAGTCTCTTCTGCCAGTCTTTGATTTCTGAATGTGGCATGTCTGCATTCGGCAAACTTGATCTGAGGTAGTTGTGTGGATGAAAGACATTGTAGGTATGAGGGAGGATCTTGAGAGTTAGATCCATGTCTGTGAAATGTGGCTGGGTCGGATCCAAGATCCTGTCGTGAGGATGAAAGAAAGAAGATAACACAGATGTTAAGATATGGTAAGACATAACTTTATGATTGGACTTTACCAGGGAGGGTCTCACACATGGGCTGGTGCATTGATCCCCCATGTTGCTGAGCACTGTGTCAAGGATGTTAGACTCCCTTGTAGAGGGTGCTGACTGTCTGCTCCAGAGCATTTGTGATGATAAAGTCCAGGAACCTTTGGGTGAATGTGTTTGTGCTCGTATATATATTACCAAATCAGTGGAAGGATAGTTAAAAGTCACCCATGACCAGGGTATTTGGCTGTACTGAGAGTGACTCAAGTAGGTCCAGGTATGCTGTATGTTTTTGTGGTTCACGGTGGGCGACCTATAGCCAACAGTGATGTGGGGGGGAGGGGTCTTTCCTACAATTAGTTGGACATATAGTTACTCTAGGGAGTCGTACTGTTTAACCAGTCTAGAGGTGTAAATGTTTTTAATGAAGATGTATACTCCTCCTCCCTTGTTTTTTCACATTCGTTGTGCGGTCTGAACATGTGGAAGGCATTGTAGCCCTGCATGACCAGGATACTGTCTGAGGCCTTGAACCATGTTCCTGTGACTGCACAGACATCAGCATCTTCCAGGGTGAGAATTGCTTTAGGTGAGTGCAGTTTCTGATTTAGACTCCTAGCGTTAAGCAGCTTAACCCTAAGTTTGTTTCTGGAGGATATTTTTACGTCAGGAATTTTGTTCTTATGACATTACCTAGAAATGGCACTATGGGGGAGGTAAGTACCTTTGCCATCAACCTAAAGCCTAGAGGCGACAGGTGAAGATCACCTCTCGCAAAGCAGATTGGTCTGTCATTTATCATCCCCAGCTGTCAGATACTAGATCCCCCTGGACTGACACCAGAAGTTAAGCCAATTGTTGAAGTAAGTCATTTTTTGTTTGTATTGTGGCATCATCCAGGGTGAGGGAAGAATGCTACTTAGGGCTAGCTACGTACCTGCCTGGCACACACAATCTGAAAGCTCCATCATGTCTCCCCTCAGATAGCCCAGTGAGGTACAGTATGTCTCAAGTCATTCACTCCAACATGGAACTATGAGAGAGTCATAACGGTACTTGTTGTTGAGAGACTTGAGTGCGTGCATGATTTGGCAGATTCTGGCACCAGACAGAAAGCTGACTGTGACCTTCTCTTTGCCAGCTTAGTGAGGGGGGGACATCTGTGCGTCTCACTGTGGAGTTGCCTATGACCAAGACATTTGGTTTAGATATGTTTTACCTTAGGGGCTTATTGGGTGAGACACTGATGCTTGTGTTATGCGTAGTTGATGCTGTTGGGACTGTATTGTGTGCAGAAGGTTTGCGCTTGGGAGGTCTTTACTTTTCTGGTATATTTCTAGTGTGTAACTCCGTTTATGTGGGGTTTGTGTTGTGTGCTTGGTATGTGTGGGAGGTGGAGTGCGGATGCTGACAAACCTGCATGGTATTTGGTTTGTTGTTACGTGAGATAGAGAGCATTGATTCCAGATTCACAGTAATGATACATCTCTCATGTATTGTATTTACATTTTTTAGGAGTAGTAGTTTGTATGCATGAGGCAATTGCTGCATTGCCTCGGGATGTCAGTGTGAATCAGGCTGGCTGAAGAAATGGTGGGAAACTGACCTTCCATTATGCCACATGTATTCTGAAAAAAGTGGTGGAGGGTGGGTAGATGGATTAGGTTACGTTATAGAATTAATAAAATCAGCTAATCTATGAGAGGTTTAGAGTATAAACCTGTGCTGGTGCAGCTGGGTTGCTGTCTGGGCAGTGGTGTGCAACTGTGTTGTGTACCGAGAAGCAGGGAAGATTAGGAGTTTTCTTTAGCAGTTATTTAGGGAAATTTTGATTTCTTAAGCATTTGCATTTATACACAGTGGCATGCAGCTACGCAAAACACTGTTTAAATATCAGCTAAGTAAAACAGTTTTCAAACAATCCAACCAATAGGAAAGCCCAAGACTGAGCCTTGTTCCAACAATCCCCTACTCACACGGGTCCTTGATTACACTCTACTGACACAAGAGTGCAGGATAGCTATCTTAATGTAAGATGGCTGGTTTTAGTGCTCAGAAAATGCCAAACAGTCTAAATTCAGCAAGTCTGAATCTGGCCTGTGCTATAAATCTTTCAAGTACTGTAAATAGGCAATGTAGAAAACACTGTCACAAATAATAAAGCCTTTACAGCTTTAGAAAATACACTCCACACTTGCAACAGTATACCACAGCACCAATAAGGAAAATGTGGTATTCTGATACTATTGCTTTAATAGCTGTGTTATAGATATATACATAATATCATGATAATGTACCTTTTCTGCATTTATTACAGCAAAATCAAAAATAAGTGGTTTCATCTTCAGTTATACACAACTTTGATGAATAAACATACATTGTCAGATGCCAAGAGGTACAGAAGCATCTGCCTTTATTACAATAAAATTAACAGCAAATATTTATCTTCAGTTATTTAATACTTCACCCGATGAAGTGTTGTATAAATTAAAACAAAATAACTTTCTGATTGTCTTGTATAACTTAAAGATGCTTACTTGTTATTTTATTAACAAGGGTATTTTAGTATTGTGTGTGTTTATTGTGTACGCACACACACACACATATATATTTATATATATATATATATATATATATATATATATATATATATATTTATTATTATTTATTTGTCATTTGGTAACTGGGTTAGTCCAGCTGAGCTAAAAAAAAGCTCATTTTCAGTGGAGACCCGAGGACAAAATCTCCAAATATGCCAAAAATTGCATAAGCTCAAAACTGTATAAATTAAATTTAACAATTACATAAATTCAGAACTGTACAAATAAAAATTAGCAGTTGCATAAAAAGTTAATACAAGATACATTGGTAGATTATAAAGCACAGAGACAGACGAGTTCAAGTTACAGAAGTTGAAATACCTATGTACGTCTAGTGCAAAAGCATTACCTTGCATTACAGAAAACAAGCATAATAGACAACATGGCTTAAAAGAGGTTGGTATTTACATTAAAATCTTTGTACAATAAAGCTACCAATAGCTTTCCAGTGACCTACGAGAGTTTGTTCTGTCTATAAAGCTCAGAGATATAAGATGTCCTTCAAGGATGCATCTGCAGTCCTTACAAATGGGTTGTCCTGTCGTCAGGCAGCCCTTCAGTCGGCCGGATTCCAAAGTCTGGGTCTGGCCTCGGCTGGTGTCGCACTTCACCTGACGTCATAGCTGCAGCTTTTCGGGTATAAAGGCATCAGCCGACGCCATTTTCCTCAGTCTTTCTTGCCGCGTGGCGCCCGAAGCAGAAGCTGTTCGCAAGTGCCGGTCGGTCAGATCCAGAGATTACTACTACCGAATACTACTTCGAAGACTTCTAAAAAGCTAAGTACCCCGTTGGGGACTCTTTCTTGCCTCAGCTGATGTCAGAAAAAGTGAATAACTGTTTAACTTGTGGGAAACAAATACCTCATAAAGATTTCCACTCTTACTGCTTACCTTGTTTAGGCCCAGACCACGACGTAGCAGCTTGTTTAGCCTGTGCATCTTTTAACCGACGGACGCTTAGACGTCGGTCGGAGTTTGCCGAACAGTTTTTCGGCTCTGACTTCGCTTACAGAATTTCAGACCATTCCTCCAAGAAGGGCAGTTGATGATAAGGACAGACAACACCACAGTCATGTGGTACATCAACAAACAGGGAGGCACACATTCATACCCTTTATGCCGGATGACACTGGACCTATGGAATATGGCTCTGAGCTACAACATTCAGTTGCAAGCAATTTTTGTACCGGGAAAAGAAAACATCCTAGCAGACATATTAAGCAGAACTACCACGGATGCCCACGAATGGATGCTACACCCGGACATCTTCAAGGCCATCACAAGGAAATGGGGACTACCACAAATAGACTTATTTGCATCCCCACTCAATCACCAGCTCAAAAAATTCTGCACAAGGACGTACCACCCACTTGCTTGGAAGGTGGACTCTATCCTTCAGTTGGGAAAGCCTGACAGCATATGCATTCCCACCCCTTCCTTTGATGCACAAGGTGCTATTAACGTCCAAGGATCATTCTGATAGCTCCAGACTGGCCAAGACAACATTGGTACCCTTTACTGAGGAGCATGTCTCGGGGACAAATGTGGACACTACCCCTGAACCCAACACAGAACTGCTACAACACCCTGCATCCAAACCTGAAAACTCTGCAGCTGACTGCCTGGAACATTACATAAGAGCAACTAACCCAAATTTATCCCAAAGGGTTAAAGACATTATCCTTGAGGCCCGCAGACCTTCAACAAGAAGGAATTATGCAGGAAAATGGAAAAGATTTCTCATTTGGAGTACTGAAAAGGGAAAAGATGTGTCAATGGTAAACATAGCCAACATCCTGGAGTACTTGGCAGAGCTCTTCCATACAGGCCTGTCCTATTCCTCCATCAAGATACATGCATCAGCTATTTCGGCAGAATACAGCTTCGATCCCCCTGTCTTCTCGCATCCTCTGCTCAGACAGTTTCTGAGAGGAATTAAAAATGTAAAACCTCCTAGGAAACCACCACTGCCAGCATGGGACTTGAATTTTGTGCTACAAAAATTGACACTCCCTCCTTTCGAACCAGCAGCAACAGCAGAACTACAATACCTATCCTGGAAGACTGCTTTCCTGCTGGCAATCACCTCAGCAAGAAGGGTTTCTGAACTACAGGCTTTAATGGCAGTACAACCCTTCCTGATCTTCCATCAAGACAGAGTGTCCATGAGAACAAATCCTACATTTATGCCTAAGGTGGTATCCAGAGTGTCTTTAAACCAGGCTATCCACCTACCTACATTCTTTCCCAACCCACAGAACAGGGGGGAAAGGCTGTTGCATACTCTGGATGTACATAGACGGTTACACTACTACCTGGACAGAACCAAGGGCAATAGAAAAACTGATCAGCTTCTGGTAGCATATGCAACAGGAAGGGAAGGAAAAGCAATTTCAAAACAGACAATCTCCAAGTGGATAGGAAATTGCATCAGATTTTGTTACTCCTACCATGGAAAGCAAACTCCAGAGAACATCAGGCCTCATTCTACAAGGGCTACAGCCACTACCACAGCTTTCTTACGAGGAGTGGCTACCAAGGACATTATAAAGGCTGCTACTTGGACCTCCGTGCATACATTTGCCAAGCATTATAACTTACCCTTATACTCTAGATCCCGAGCAGGGTTTGCCACTGCTGTTTTGCAAGGGATCCTAACTACACCATAATTTATTCTTCCTCCTCCCCTAGTTTGGCTATGGTATTCTACCCATTTGTAAGGACTGCAGATGCATCCTTGAAGGACATACTACAGTTTTGTACCTACCATAAATGCAGATGTCCGAACAGGAATGCATCTGCAGTCAGGATTACCCCTCCTTCCCTCTGAGGTATTCCTAGGGTATTTGCCCATCTAATAGCTAGCTGGGGGGGGATCTATTATGGTGTATTTGTTTGTATATATGTACATACATGCTTATTTTTTGTGTTTGCTCTCTATTATTTGGAAACATTGGCATTTATCCAAAATTTAGCCTATCCAAGAGGGCAACTGGCATCTGGGGCAAGAAACACTGAGGAAAATGGCATCGGCTGATGCCTTTATACCCGAAAAGCTGCAGCTATGACATCGGGTGAAGTGCGACACCAGCCGAGGCCAGACCCAGACTTTGGAATCCGGCCGACCGAAGGGCTGCCTGACGACAGGACAACCCATTTGTAAGGACTGCAGATGCATTCCTGTTCGGACATCTACATTTATGGTAGGTACAAAACTGTACTTTTTGGGGTATAGTGAGGTGGATGGGGTGATTATGTTGGGTCCTGGCAAGGGCAGGAGCTAGTGTTTGCAAGGAATTGTTTCAGTTCTTGTTTGAAGCTGTTAGTGTGTTTGATATGACAAATATTTGAGGGGAGTCTGTTCCAGGCTTTTGCAACTGTGCTTTTGTAAAGTAGTTTGCCTGTGTTTTTATTAGGTTTGTAAATGTCGAGAAGGAGTTGATCAGAGCTATGATTAGTACGAGTAGGAGTATAGAGGGATACTAGAGAAGAGAGGGATGGGCAGGCTGAAGGTTTATTGATTAAGGAGTGAGTGAATTGAAGCTGGGATAGTAACAGTTGTTGGGGGAATTCAAGTCATTCGGTTTGTTTTAGAGCAAGGCAGTGATGACAACTGTATGGATGGCGGCTGACAAATCTAGTTGATGTTCTTCGTGTTTCACTGTTGTAGTCATTACATTTGGGTTATCTGCCTGCAGGTAGCCCTCAACCGGCCTGAATACCAGAGTCTTGGATTCCTGCTTCGGATACTGTCTCTTCTTCTTCTATGACATCAGGTTGTCAGGGGTATAAAACCTGCAGCCGACGCCATTACATCAGTCTTTCTTGCCATGCGGTGGCCGAAGCAGAAGCAATTTGCAAGTGCCGGTCGGCTGACTCCTGAAATTTTCATTTTTGAGTTTCAGAACTGAAGTCTTCAAAAAAGCTAAGTACCCCTTGGGGATCCTTTTTCTTGCTCTTAACCAATGTCAGTAAAAGTTTACAATTGTCTTACCTGTGGAAAGCAAATATCTCATAATGATTTTCATTCGCACTGCATTCCTTGCCTAGGCCCAGACCACGACGTCCCTCGCTGTCTGTTTTGTGCCTTATTCAACCCCCGAACTATTCGTCAGTCTATTTTTGCAGCAAATTATTTTGGTACTCTGTATAACTATCCAGAAATGGCTTTGGTAAGCCATCCGACTACCGATATTCCAAAAAAACATAAGGATAAAAACAGAGACAGACCGCATAGATCCAGAGCTGCTGATGATGCTTCCGTTAAGCTAGTCGCCAGTCCTCAGTGAGGCGCTTTTGCAGCCCCTGATACCCACTACTTCAGATTCACAGGCCTCTACTGAGACCCATTTGGAGTTCCGGTATGCCACGAGGTGCTTCTTCGACTGTGGAACCTTCAGATGTCTCTACCTTGGATGGGTCCGGAGCCGCTGTGCAGGCACCGGCTTCTGAGGGTGTATTCAGGCCCAAAGTCTTGCATTTTAAACCGATGCCATCTTCTGCATCCAGGCATAAAACTCAACCCACGCCTAGAAAACCGGCGTCCAAACCGCATGGTCAGGCCCACATGCCTAAAAGACAAATGCTTAGAATGGCTGAAGACCTTATTAGTTTAATTAGGGGAAGCCAGCCTTCCCCCTCTAAGAGACCTAGAACTGATTTTTCCTTCTGATTCTTCTGATCAGGATTCTGATATTTCTATTTGTTCTGATTACCAGGATTTGCCCTTATCTACCAATGAGGATCCTGATGCAGAGGATTCCATTCCCTCTGCTTCCCCTCCAGAAGATTTTTCTTTTGGTGAAACCTTGCACACTCTTAGGGAGCATTTCTGCTGGGAAAGCCAGGTTTACTCTGACTCCAAAAAGAGGCTTAGGGAATTCTTACTCCTTCCTCAACACAGGCCTTTAGCTATCCCTCCTGATGATGTCCTTCATGGATGCATCTGCAGTCATAACAACTGGGTTGTCCTGTCGTCAGGCAGCCCTTCGGTCGGCCAGATTCCAAAGTCTGGGTCCGGCTTCGGCTGATGTCGCACTTCACCCGACGTCATCTCTGCTGGTCTTCGGGTATAAAGGCATCAGCCGACGCCATTTTCTCCAGTCTTTCTTGCCGTGGCGCCAAGCAGAAGCTGTTCGCAAGTGCCGGTCGGTCAGATCCAGAGATTCCTACTACCGAATACTACTTCGAAGACTTCTAAAGCTAAGTACCCCGTTGGGGACTCTTTCTTGCCTCAGCCGATGTCAGAAAAAGTGAGTAATTGTTTAACTTGTGGGAAACAAATACCTCATAAAGATTTCCACTCTTACTGCCTACCTTGTTTAGGCCCAGACCACGACGTAGCTGCCTGTTTAGCCTGTGCTTCCTTCAACCGACGAACGCTTAGGCGTCGGTCGGAGTTTGCTGAACAGTTTTTCGGCTCAGATTTTGCATACATTATGCCGTCGGATCATCCGACTACCCAAATAATTAAAAAACGCAAAGAAAAAGACCGACACTCGCGGTCCGCGGTTTCGGCCGAAACCACGGATAAGCAAACCGCGAGTGTCTCGGTTTCAGACGAAACCGAGAAAACCGGTCAATCCTCAGCCGAATCCATGACTACTACCGAGGCTCCTGCTACTTTAGTTGAATCGGCCTCTGAAATTTTGCCTACTACTGTGGCTTCTACTGACTTATCTGACACCATCCCTTTGGATGTTTCTACCCCAGCACGTGGTGCTGCTAGGCCTCCTGCAGCCATGTCTATCAAGGCCTTTGCCAGGGCCAAAGCAGCCAAAACTGTTAAAACAGTTCCAGCTAAGGCCCCCTCACACAGACACACTTCTAGCTCTCAAATGCTTACTCTGGCAGAGGATTTAATTTCCTTAATTAGGGGATCCCAATCACACCCAGACAGGGCCTCTCAGCCTCCAGAAAAGAGACCTAGGACAGAGCCACCCCAGCAGGAGTGCTCTGATGATTCTTCGGAGGACTCAGACACTACAGAACAACCTGAGGCTCCTTTGTCCACTTATGAAGACTCCGATGCTGATGACTCCATTCCATCTGCCTCTCCACCAGAGGAATTCTCTTTTGGGGAAACCTTACATGCCATGAGAGAGCAATTCCAATGGCAAGGTCAAGATTTCTCAGATTCAAGAAAAAGGCTTAGGACCTTTCTGCACTTACCACAACACAGGCCTTTAGCTATACCTCCAGTTTTGCCTGTTGTGGATGACGCATTTAATGATGTTTGCACTGCACCTGATTCTTTACCTCCAGCCCCCGCCAAACCAGACAGATTTTACAGGGTACCTAACACTCATCACCACCTTTTCAAGGCCCCTCTTGCAGATCCTGAGACTATTTCCCAGGGGCCTAAGGCAGTAGCTTCTACCTCTACAAAAAACCCTCTCCCTTCTGAAAGGGAGTCCAGGTCATTAGAGAGATGGGGCAAAAAAGTTTACACCTCTGCCACTCTCTCAGCTAGAGCTTTAAACTGTCAGTTTCACATGATCCAATACCAAGAGTTTATGCTTGATCAGTTGACTAAGAAACTTTCCTCTGAAGAATCCTTAGATAAGAAATATGTTTTAGAAATGGTAAATAACATACAGCAGGTTAGTAACCATTCTTTGAAATGTGGCTATGATGCACTGGAGGCTTCATTTAGATCAGCCATGACTGGCACAGTGATAAGAAGGCATGCATGGTTGAAGGAGCAGGTCCTGCCGGATCATGTAAAAGCAAAGCTGTTAGATGCTCCTATGGATAAGGACAGTCTATTTGGTACCTCTGCTCAAGAAGTAATAAAGAAAATGGAAGAGAAGGCAAAAT
Organism: Protopterus annectens; assembly: GCF_019279795.1. Classification (NCBI taxonomy): domain Eukaryota; kingdom Metazoa; phylum Chordata; order Ceratodontiformes; family Protopteridae; genus Protopterus; species Protopterus annectens. The sequence continues at coordinate 562,024,963 of NC_056745.1, forward strand.
CTGTACAAACAGTTAAGGATTTCTTACAGGTTCAGCCCCCTCGGTTTAGCAGAAACTGGCCTGCCAAAAATTGGTCCTTTCCAGACACCTCAAAAACCCAAAGAGGCAGGTATAGACGCTCTAGAGGCAGAAACCAGTCCAGAGGAAGTGCCTACAGAGGACGACAGTGGCAAGGTAATAACCAGCGAGGCACAGACACAACCACTGCCACTGCAACAGGACAATCACAGTGACTTGGCTCTGACTCCGCCTACCAGAGAGCAAATAGCAGCACCTTTAGGCGGAAAGTTAGCCTTATTTTCACAAAATTGGCACTATATCACAAAAGACAAGTGGATTTTAAAAACCATAGACCAAGGCTACAGGTTCCACTTCCACACCTTACCAGTAAAAAGAGGAATGCCAAACTTACCTCCAACCCAAAAAACAGAAGCTCTAAACCAGGTAGCTCAACTAACCAAGATGAGAGCTGTGGAGAGAGTACCAGTAAATCAACAGGGCAAAGGATTTTACTCCAGACTCTTTCTAGTCCCAAGAAAAGAAAAAACTTGGAGACCCATTCTCGATCTGTCCGTCTTAAACACATACCTCATCGTTCCAAAATTCAAAATGCTGACCTTACAGCAACTTCTTCCCATGCTGGGCAAGGAGTGTTGGCTGGTGACTCTAGATCTCAAGGAGGCATACCTGCACGTCCCCATCCGACCAAATTGCAGAAGATACCTCAGATTCCTTGCAGGATCAGAGCATTATCAATTCTCAGCATTGCCCTTTGGCTTATCTACTGCCCAGAGTATTCACAAAATGCCTGGCATCAGTAATCGCTCATTGCAGGCTACAGGGAATCCAAATCTATCCATACCTGGACGACTGCCTGTTACAAGCGGACAACAAAGACAAGCTGACAACAGATTTACAAAGGGTCATTCGCTTGCTACAAGCCCTGGGATACACAGTCAATTTAAAAAAGTCAAGGCTCATACCATCCCAGACAAGAACATTCTTGGGTGCAGAATTGGACACAGTAAAACAAATGGCATTCCTGACTGCAGAAAAACAAGAACAACTCCCTCTTTACTTCTTGGCATTAACAAAGCAGAACAAACTAACAGCAAGAAAAGTACTGCAGGCCTTGGGATTCATGGCATCATGCATAATCCTGATTCCTCATGCCAGACTGCATATGAGAAAACTACAGTGGTACCTAAAAAACTTATGGTCTCAACACAGGCACAGCTTAGAAACCGAAATCCCACTAATCCCATGCCTGAAACAAGAATTCCTATGGTGGGCCCAAGCATGCCAGGCAAACCTAGGCTTGCCCTTCCACAAATGTCAAGCGAGCCAGACCATCACAACGGACGCCTCAGACCTAGGCTGGGGGGCACACATGCTGGACAAATGCATACAAGGATTGTGGACTCCAGACCAGATGCACCTGCACATAAACCAAAAAGAAATGCTGGCAGTACAACTAGCAATCCAGAAATTCAAGCCTTTCCTCAAAGAAGGCCATTTATTGATAAGGACAGACAACACCACAGTCATGTGGTACATCAACAAGCAAGGGGGCACTCATTCTTACCCCCTATGCAGAATGACTCTGGACCTTTGGAACATGGCTCTGAACTACAACATCCAGTTACAGGCAACCTTTGTGCCAGGAAAAGAAAATACCCTAGCAGATATGTTAAGCAGAACCACCTCGGATGCTCACGAATGGATGCTGCACCCGGACATCTTCAAGGCCATCACAAGGAAATGGGGAATGCCACAAATAGACCTGTTCGCATCCCCACTCAACCACCAGCTCAGGAAATTCTGCACACGGACGTGTCACCCTCTTGCATGGAAGGTGGACTCCCTTTCCTTCAGTTGGAAAGGCCTGACGGCTTATGCATTCCCACCTCTTCCTTTGATGCACAAGGTACTGCTGAAAATCAAAGAGTAAAAACCAAGGATAATTCTGATAGCTCCGAATTGGCCAAGACAACACTGGTATCCCTTGCTGAGGAGCATGTCTCAGGGGAGAATGTGGTCAATACCCCTGATGCCTTTGATGTTAACTCAGAACAACTACAACATCCTGCATCCAAACCTAAAAACCTTACAACTGACTGCCTGGAACATCACTTAAGAGCAACTAACCCAGACTTATCCCAAAGGGTTAAAGACATTATACTTGAAGCCCGCAGACCTTCAACAAGAAGGAACTATGCAGGAAAATGGAAAAGGTTTGCCATTTGGAGTGCTGAAAGAGGAAAAGATGTGTCAAACATAGAAATTGCTAACATCCTGGAGTACTTGGCAGAGCTTCTACACACAGGCCTGTCCTATTCCTCCATCAAGATACATGCATCAGCTATTTCTGCAGAATACAGCTTTGATCCACCTGTCTTCTCGCACCCTCTACTCAGGCAATTCCTCAGAGGACTCAAGAATGTAAAACCTCCTAGGAAACCACCACTACCAGCATGGGACTTAAATTTTGTACTAGAAAAATTGACACTCCCACCATTTGAACCAGCAGGAACAGCGGATCTTCAACACCTATCATGGAAAACTGCTTTCCTTCTGGCAATTACTTCAGCAAGAAGGGTTTCAGAACTCCAGGCCTTAATGGCAGTACAACCCTTCCTGATCTTCCATCAAGATAGAGTGTCCATGAGAACTAATCCTACATTTATGCCAAAGGTGGTATCCAGAGTGTCCTTAAACCAGGCAATCCACCTACCTACCTTCTTTCCCAACCCACAGAACAGGGGGGAAAGGCTACTGCATATCTTGGATGTACATAGACAGTTACGCTACTACCTGGACAGAACCAAAGGTAACAGAAAAACTGACCAACTGTTAGTGGCCTATGCACCAGGAAGGGAAGGAAAAGCAATTTCCAAACAGACAATCTCCAAATGGATAGGAAATTGCATAAGATTCTGTTACTCCTACCATGGAAAACCAATGCCACAGAACATAAGACCTCATTCAACAAGAGCTACAGCCACTACCACAGCTTTCTTACGAGGAGTGGCAACCAAGGACATTATTGAGGCGGCTACTTGGACCTCCGTGCATATATTTGCCAAGCATTACAATTTACCTCTATATTCTAGATCCCGAGCAGGGTTTGCCACTGCTGTACTGCAAGGGATCCTAACTACACCATAATTTTTTATTCCTCCACCCCTAGTTTGGCTGTGGTATTCTACCCAGTTGTTATGACTGCAGATGCATCCATGAAGGACATAGTACAGTTTTGTACCTACCATAAATGTAGATGTCCGAACTGGATAGCATCTGCAGTCAGGATTACCCACCCTCCTTCCCCTCTGTGGTACTCCTAGGGTATTTTCACTCCTAATAGCTAGCTGGGGGGGAGTCTCTTATGGTGTATTTGTTTGTATATATGTACATACATGCTTATTTTTTGTAATTGCCTTCTACCTTGTCTGCATACATTGGCATTTATCCAAATTTTAGCCTTCCAAGAGGGCAACTGGCATCTGGGGCAAGAAACACTGAAGAAAATGGCGTCGGCTGATGCCTTTATACCCGAAGACCAGCAGAGATGACGTCGGGTGAAGTGCGACATCAGCCGAAGCCGGACCCAGACTTTGGAATCCGGCCGACCGAAGGGCTGCCTGACGACAGGACAACCCAGTTGTTATGACTGCAGATGCTATCCAGTTCGGACATCTACATTTATGGTAGGTACAAAACTGTACTTTCTTCGTGTTTCACTGTTGCAGTCATCACATTTGGGTTATATGCTTGCAGGTAGCCCTCAGTCGGCCTTATTATCATAGTCTTGGGTCCTGTGTCAGTTGCTGTTTCATCTTCCATGACGTCAGGTAGGGATATAAAGCATGCAGCCAATGCCGTTACATCAGTCTTTCTTCCCGTGCGGTGCCCAAAGCAGCAGTAGTTCGCAAGTGCCGGTCAGCCGACTCCTGAAATTTTCGTTTTCGAGTTTCAGATCCGAAGTCTTCAACTAAGCTAAGTACCCCGTTGGGGATCCTTTTTCTTGGTCTAAACTGATGTCAGTAAAAGTTAACAATTGTATTTCTTGTGGAAAGCAAATACCTCATAAAGATTTTCATTCGTACTTCATTCCTTGCCTAGGCCCAGACCACGACGTACCTTGTCATCAGTTTTGTGCCTAATTCAAACCTCTTACTATTCATCATCGGTTCATTTTCGCATGTAAATATTTTAGAACTCGGTTCAGTTATCCAGAAATGGCTTCGGTAAGCCACCCGACTGCCGACATTCCAAAAAAACCGCTAAGATAAAGGCAGAGAGAACCGCATAGGTCCAAAGCTGCCGACGACACTTCTGTTAAGCTAGTCACCAGTTCGCTGGTACTCAGTGAGGTGCTTTCACAGCCCCTGTTACCCGCTACTTCAGATTCGCAGGCCTCTACTGAGACCCATTCGGAGTCCGGTATGCTTCCTCAACTGTGGAACCTTCGGATGTCTCTACCTTGGATGGGTCCGGAGCCGCTGTGCAGGCACCGGCTTCTGAGGGTGTATTCAGACCTACTGACTTGCATATTTAACTGATGCTATCTTCTTCTTCAAGGCCTAAAACTCGATCCACGCCTAGAAAACCGACGCCCAGACCGCATGGTCAGGCCCCTATGCCTAAAAAACAAATGATAAGAATGTCTGAAGACCTTATTACTCTAATCGGTGAAGCCACCCGTCTCCCTCTAAGAGACCTAGGACTGATTTTCCTTCTGATTCTTCTGATAAGGATTCTGAAATTTCTGTTTTCTCTGATGACTAGGATTTGCCTTTATCTACCTATGAGGATTCTGATGCAGAGGACTCCATCCCCTCTGCTTCCCCTCCAGAGGATTTCTCTTTTGGTGAAACCTTGCATACTCTTAGGGAGCATATCCGTTGGGAAAGCCAGTATTACTCCGACTCTAAAAAGAAGCTTAGGGAATTCTTACTCCTGCCTCAACACAGGCCTTTAGCTATCCCTCCTGTACTGGACATTGTAGATGATGCCTTCTCAGAATCTAGCCTAGCCCCTGACACTTTACCTCCTGCTCCCAGAAAATCTGACAGGTATTATAGGGTACCTGGCTCTCACAAGTTCCTATCTTTAAAAATCCTACTGTGGATCCTGAGACCATTTCACAGGGACCCAAGGGCATTAAGGCTACCACTGCCAAAAAACATACCCCTTCTGATAGAGTTTCCAGGGTGCTAGATAGATGGGGTAAGAAGGTATACACTTCTGCAACTTTGGCCATTATGGCCTTAAACTGCCAGTTTTATATGTTAAAGTATCAGCAGCATATTATTGGATTGCTTAAACAGAAAATGATGATTCCTGACTGTGCTGAAAATAAAGAATTACACGATTTAATGCATTCTGCTGAACAAGTTGGAAAACATACTTTGCAATGTGGTTTTTATTCATTAGAGGTATCTTGCAGGGCTGCTGTCACTGGGTCTTTACTGAGAAGGCATGCTTAGCTTAAGGAGCAGTCTTTGCCAGATCATGTTACAGCTAAATTACTGGATGCTCCCTTAAACCAAGAACGCCTGTTTGGCAACAAAGCAGAAGTAGTACTTAAAAAGATGGAGGTAAAAGCTAAATCTATGCAAACTGTTAAAGATTTCCTGCAAGTACAGCCTCCCAGATTTAGTAGGCATTGACCCTCTAAGAATTGGTCCTTTCCTGCCTCTTCTAGGCATTCTCAGTCCAAACCCAGAACCAGCAGAACACCCAGGCTTTGGTCCCAAGGTACTCAAAGGCCTAAGCAGTGGGAGACTCCCACTTCCAAAGCAGGGAGTAGTAAGAGTCCCCCCTATGGTAAACTGTCTCAATGACTTAACTTTAAACCTTCCAAGCCTTGCTCAACTGACTGTTCCTTTAGGGGGAAAGATCGCCCTGCATGCAAAAAATTGGGAACTCATTACCCAGGACAAATGGGTTTTAAATATAGTTTCCCAAGAATACAGATTCCATTTCCACTCCTTACCAACCCCAAACGGTTGGCCTGACCTACCCCCAATTCAGTGAGCAGAGGCAAGTTCTCTCTCTTTTAAGCATCAGGGCTATTCAGCCTGTCCCAGAAGAAGAATGAGGACAATGTTTTTACTCAAGACTACCTAGAAAAGACAATTCCTGGCATCCTATCCTGGACCTGTCTATCCTAAACACATTTTTGGTAATCCCAAAATTCTAGATGCTAACTCTTCATCAGCTGCTTCCCATGCTAGGCAAAAATGCCTGGTTGGCAACACTGGATTTAAAGGAAGCCTACCTGCACATCCTAGTAAGGGAATCTTGCAGAAGATACCTACGCTTCAGAGCAGGCTGCATGCACTATCAGTTCTCTGCACTGCCCTTTAGCTTATCTACTGCGCCCATGGTATTCACAACTAACTAAGATACAATGTGACATGCATGATTGCTCTAACAGAAATGTGTACAGTAAAAATTATGTTGACCATGGTCCTAGTGTAGTTTCTGTTAATGAAAAGGGTAGGAATGAGGAAACGCATGTTAAACGGGCAAATAACACACAGTTTAATGGTACTGGTAATGACAGTGGGATGTCTATTTATGATCCTGAATGTTATGAGGAATGTTTTTTAGAACAACCCCCCCTGTACCAAGGAGATTGGAATGTTTAAAGAACCAGAACATTCGGAAGGGTTATTGCCAACAGAACAGGTGGACATACAACCAGAGGGGTTGGAAGGGGAGGGGAGTGCGAATTGTCATTACTAGATGTACATGAAAATGAAAATGTGAATGTAAATTCTGCAATGTTTGAATTAACATGTAACAACACTGTTAACACTCTGTTGCATGGTGATTTCAAGGTGTATAATTTTACTGAAATGGAGTTGACCCCTATACATTGTGAGATGTTGAGTAAAAGGCTTGTCATTTTTTCCAACTTATAAAAATGACATTGCCTCTTTATTGTTGAATTTGCGTCTTTATACACGTCAACTAAACTTAAAATTATTATTGTCACAGGACAACATGATTACTATGAGTGGTTTAGAAAGGACTAGTACATTTATTGCACCTTACCACAAAAATGTCATGATGTTTGAATCTTTATGTGAGACCAAATTTAGGAAGCAATGTGCTAAGAAAGGGAATTTTACTGACAGTTTAAACAAAGAAGAGATGAAGGTACTATTTGATATGAAGAAAAAGACTATTAGATTCATGAAACCTGACAAGGGGCTGGGATAGTGGTCATGTCAAATTTTAACTATAGTATTAAGATGTTTGGCATTTTGAATGACCCTTTCACCTACTCAAGGGTTTCAAGGAATGAAGTACATTACTCCTATTCTAAAATTGACATTGAGTTATTTGATGCCTTTTGTCAGGACATAATTGACAACACTGAATATGACTACCTCACAGTCAATGAGCCCATCATTCCTGTGGTTTTTGGGTTATCAAAGATTCACAAATGTATAGACAATCCCCCATTTAGGCCTATAGTGGCGGCGAGGGGTTCTAAAACCGAACCATTGGCCGCTTACATTGATCACTATAGTAAACCTATTATAGTGAAAATTGACCACATTGTTAAAGACTCATGACATTGTCTCAAGATGTTGAGAGATGTTGGCCTGGTTGACAACGTGATGTTTGTTGCCATTGATGTGGTCAGTTTATTTTCTGGTATCCCCCACGAAGAAGGTATGCGAGCTTTCGAGAAATGTTTGTTTGACTTTGGTATCTTATCAAATGCTAAAGTTAATTTTGTTACCAGACTTATGGAAATTGTCTTAGAAAATAACTTTTTGTATTTTGAAGGGGAATATTTTCGGCAAGTCACAGGGGTGGTGATGGGGGCGAAATGTGCCCCCATTTTTGCAAACTTGGTTTTATTAGATTGGGAAAACCAGATTGTGTTTAGGTCTCAATTCATGCACAAAATATTAAAATATCTGAGATTTTTGGATGATATACTGGTGCTATGGAGTGGTACTGAAAGTGAGTTAGATTATTTTTTGCATTATTTGAATAAAAGTGCTGGGTATCTATCATTTACTCACAGAATTCATCCATTGGAGATTGATTATTTAGATATTTTATTTAGGAAAAAAGATGGTGTTTTGACCTCCACAATTTTTAGAAAATCTACCTTTTCTAATGAGTTGTTGCATTATGATAGTTGTCATCCTCCCCACCAGAAGAGGGGAGTTGTGAAGGGTCAAATGTGTAGACTGTCAAGGCTCATTAGTGATGACAGTGATTTTAGAAGTGAAATATATAAATTGATTGGAATGTTCATTAATAGGGGTTACCCTATTAAAATGTTACTACGTATCAAAAAAGAAGTATACAGGTTTAGGTGTACTTTGTTTTGTCCTGTATTGATGCGAGATGCTAGTGTTGCAGATGGCAGTAATAAATTGCAAGTGAACAACAAGGTTATGGTAGTAAAATATAACCATGATTGTGAAGAAATATTAAGGATTTTGGAGACCGCTTGGTATACTTGTTTTGATGCAACACTTAGACATTTTGTAGGTGACAAGCCACATATAGTTTACAGCAGGGGTAGGAATGTGAAAGATTTGCTGGAAACGAATGGGTCAAAAACAACTAAATATTACAGGTCCCAAATGTTTAAATGTGGACACTGTAATTATTGTAAATTTATTAATGATGGCCCGTATGTGGCTGTGGAAGGTTACCACCGTACTCTTGATTGCCCAGGTAGATGTACCTGCACCACCATGAATGTGGTATACATGGCAACATGCAGTACATGCTCTGCATTCTGTGTGGGGAAAACTACCCATAAGCTTAAGGATAGAATTGCTGAGCATGTTAGGGACATCAAGAATAAGAAAACGGTTAGTGCATTGTACAACCATTCAGTTATTTGCAATAATTTTAGGAGATTTGTATCCTTTATCATTGACCGGGTGGTGAAAAATCAGAGGGGTGGTGATTATAAGCTGGCTTTAGAGCTAAGTGAGACAAGGTGGCAGCTGAGACTTTATGCCAGAACTTTTCCAGGCATCAATGATAATATATCTATTGTTCCACTTTTGAAACAGAGAGATTTGAACATGTGATCATATTTTTTATATGTTTTTACATTGTTTGTGTGTGTATTTTATTGGGGGATTTGATTATGTGTTTAATATGAACTTTTTAATAGATTGTAAGTTTTAAAGGTAGCGGTTAATATTATTGTATGATGTCACTGTAACAAGCTTTAAAAGGGAAGTGATGTTTCTTTGCTATGACTCTGATGAAGCCTGGGATGTGCAGGTGAAAGCGCTCAATCGTTTGGTTCTATGTGAATAAAGCAGTGTTTCGCTTTTCAGGGTTGTGGTGTGGCCTCTTTTATGTTTTTGTTTTTTTGTTTTTGGAAATATTCAAATATACCCATACCTGGACGATTGTCTAATTCAGGCAGAAAGCCAGGACATACTATTAAATCATCTGGCATTTGTAAAGAAATTGCTAACTTCTCTGGGGTACACCATAAACGAAAAGAAATCACATCTTGTACCCTGCCAACAAATTGTATTCCTGGGAGCAAGCTTGAGTACAACTTCCCAGATGGCCTACATCATGCCAAAAAAACAAATTCATTTGACAACCTACTTCAAACTACTGGCCACAAACACCCAGCTATCTGCAAGGAAAATACTGCAAGCCCTGGGGTTCATGGCCTCTTGCATTCTACTAATTCCATATGCAAGACTGCATATGAGGAAACTACAATGGTATCTAAAAAGCATATGGTGTCAACATTCTCAGGATGTCGAATCAATGATGTCCTTCAAGAATGCAACTGCAGTCCTAACATGTGGGTTGTCCTGCCTCAGGCAGCCCTCGGTCGGCCGGATTCCAAAGTCTGGGTCCGACGTCGGCTGATGTCGCATTTCTCTCCGTCGTCAGAGCGGCTGGAGTACATAAGCATCAGCCGACGCCATTTTCTTCAGTCTTTCTTGCTGCGCGGTGCCCGAAGCAGAAGCAGTTCGCAAGTGCCGGTCGGTCAGCTCCTGTATTCTACGATACCGAAATCATCAAAAAAGCTAAGTACCCCATTGGGGACCTTTTCTTGCCTCAGCCGATGTCAGAAATTACTGAAAAAGTTAAAAATTGTCTTTCTTGTGGTAAACAAATACCTCATAAGGATTTCCACTCTTACTGTCTCCCTTGCCTGGGCCCAGACCACGACGTCTCGGCCTGTGTAGCCTGTGCTCGCTTCAACAAGCACACTCTCAGGCGCCGGGCGGAGTTTGCTGAAGATTTCCGACATCGCAAACTCCCAAAAAGCGAAAAGACCGGGACCGACATCCTCGGCCCGCGTCTACCACCGACTCCACGCCAAAACCTAGCTGAGTGCTCGGTTCTCTCTGAGACGGTCTCTCCACCGCTCCGAACCGAAGACACTGCATTACCGACGACTCCGATTCCAGATATTACTCCGACGCCAGTTATAGATTTTCCTCCGGATACCGAAACCGAGGAAATGCCCGAGAACATTGCTGTAGACAAGGTCACTCCTGCACGTGGAGCTGCCAGGCCCCCTATGGCCATGTCTATTAAGGCCTACACTAGGGCTAATGCAGCCAGCAAAACAAAGCATATTACTTCTAAATCCTTACCACAGCCGACTCCAGAGACACAAATTATGTCCATGGCTGCTGATTTAATTTCCATGATTAGAGGTTCACAGGCCCATCCAGAGAGAGGATCCCAGCCTCCTCCTGATAAAAGGCCCCGGGTTGAACCCTCTGGCCCTACTCCTTCAGATGAAGATTCTGAGGGCTCTGTCCACTCTGATAGCCAGGAAGAGCTCTTCCAGACCTATGAGGACTCGGATGCAGAAGATTCCATCCCCTCGGCCTCCCCTCCTGAGGATATTTCTTTTGGGGAAGTTCTGCACACCATGAGGGAACATTTCAAGTGGCAAGGTCAGGAATATTCTGATTCTAGGAAATGCCTTAGGACTTTCCTTAAGAAGCCTCAGCACAGGCCCTTAGCTATTCCTCCTGTACTTGAAGTTCTGGATGATTTGTATTCTGACTCTAGTGCTACCCCTGATTCTCTTCCTCCTGCTCCATCCAAGCCAGACAGGTATTACAGGGTCCCAGAAACTCATTCCCATTTATTCAGGGCCCATACTGCTGATTTGGAAACTATTTCACAGGGGCCTAAAGGAGTAACAGCCTCCACCTCAAAAAATCCTTTGCCCTCCAACAGGGAAGCTAGGTCATTAGAGAGATGGGGCAAAAAGGTTTACACATCCACTACCTTATCTATGAGAGCTTTAAATTGCCTTTTTCATATGTTACAATATCAGGATTACCTGTTAGAAGATTTACAAAAAACATTAGCCACTCCTGATCCTTTAGACAGGAAGACTTTGCAGGAAGCTGTACATAACACTCAGCAAGTAAGCAATCACTTCCTGCAGTGTGGATATGATGCACTGGAAGCTTCATGTAGGGCAGCTATGACAGGGGCAGTGATTCGTAGACATGCTTGGTTAAAAGATCAACCTCTACCAGATCATGTAAAAGCAAAACTTCTGGATGCACCTTTGGAAAAGAACAAGCTTTTTGGTGCAAATGCTAAGGATGTGTTAAAGACCATCGAAGAAAAAGCAAAATCAGTTCAGACTGTGAAAGATTTCCTCCAGGTTCAACCCCCCAGATTCAGTAGGAATTGGCCTTCAAAAGCTGGTCCTTTCCTAATCCAGAAAAGTTTCAAAGGGATAAGAACAGACGTGGCCGAGGAAGAGGCCAATACAGAGGCCCTTACAGGGGACGACAATGGCAGCCAGGAAACCAAAGAAGTGATGCAGGGGTTTCACCTGCCCCACAACCACAATCTCAATGACTTTCCTCTACTACCGCCTACCAGGGAACAACTAGAAGCTCCCTTGGGCGGGAAATTATCTCTGTTCGCAGAAAACTGGCACAGACTGACAAAGGACAAATGGATTTTGGACATTATAGACCGAGGGTACAGGTTTCATTTTCATACCTTACCAAGAAAACAAGGCATGCCAAACCTACCACAAAATCAAAGGGCAGAGGCTATCAAGCAAATCACTCTGCTGACTCGGATGAAAGCAATAGAACGAGTTCCACATCAAGAACAAGACCAGGGGTTTTACTCAAGACTGTTCCTTGTACCAAGAAAAGAATCTCGATGGAGACCAATACTGGACTTGTCCGCATTAAACACCTTTCTCATAGTACCAAAGTTCAAAATGCTGACTCTACAGCAACTCCTTCCCATGCTGGGCAAGGGGTCGTGGCTGATTACTCTGGACCTCAAGGAGGCATACCTGCATGTCCCTATCAGACACAGCTGCAGAAGATACCTCAGATTTCTTGCAGGGCCAGAGCATTATCAATTCTCAGCATTGCCATTTGGCTTATCTACTGCGCCCAGAGTATTCACAAAATGCCTGGCTTCAGTAATTGCTCATTGCAGGCTCCAGGGTATACAAATTTATCCATACCTGGACGACTGCCTCATACAAGCGGACGACAAATTGATGTTGACAAAAAACCTGGATTATGTCATACGATTACTTCAAGCTCTGGGATACACAGTCAACTTCCAAAAGTCAAGACTGCAGCCATCCCAGCAAATAATCTTCTTAGGAGCCAAACTAGACACAGCCTCTCAGATGGCTTACCTGACAGAAGACAAGCAAAAGAAGTTAACTCATTACTTCAAAGGTTTAGCAAAACTCACCCAGATGACTGCAAGGAGATTCCTACAAGCCCTGGGTTACATGGCATCCTGCATTCTCCTGGTTCCATTAGCAAGACTACACATGAGAAAGCTTCAGTGGTACCTAAAAAGCATTTGGTCTCAACACAGCAACAACTTGGAGACAATCATACCTCTCATTCCATGCCTACAAAAGGAATTCCTATGGTGGGCCTCGGTGAGCCAGGCAAACACAGGTATGTCATTCAAAAAAACACAGATAACACAGACCATGACTACAGACGCCTCAGACCTTGGATGGGGGGCGCACATGGAAGGCAGGTGTATACAAGGACAATGGTCTCCAAACGAAACACATCTGCATATAAACCAAAAGGAAATGCTGGCAGTAATGCATGCCATCGAGGCTTTTCAACACCAACTCCAGCAAGGACATTTAATGATATGGACAGACAACACCACTGTGATGTGGTACATAAACAAGCAGGGGGGCACCCACTCTTACCCCCTGTGCAGACTGACAATGCAGCTTTGGGAGAAATCACTGAACCTAAACATCCAGTTACAATCCCAGTTTGTTCCAGGAAAAGACAATGTGTTGGCGGACAGCCTAAGCAGGAATTTCACAGATCCACACGAATGGAGGTTACATCGGAAGGCCTTCAGACAACTCACTTCGACATGGGGCAAGACAGAAGTGGACCTATTTGCCTCTCACCTCAACCATCTTCTACCAAAATTTTGCACAAGGGCATACCATCCAAAAGCTTGGAAAATAGATGCCCTCTCAATCAACTGGAACTCCCTAGCAATCTATGCATTCCCACCTCTGCCACTGATGACCTCAGTATTACTAAAGATCAAAGCAGAGAAACCCAAGGGAATCATAATAGCTCCAGACTGGCCAAGACAACACTGGTGCCCACTACTACGGAGCATATGTCACACCAGGAGGTGGGCCCTTCCCCAGTGGCCTCTACTTTTGACTCAACACAATTTCGAAACACTGCATCCAAATCTTCAGACACTGCAGCTAACAGCCTGGGAGATCCCATAAATAACTTCAGCTTATCTCTCTCCAAGGAAGTTCAGCGGATACTAACAGAGGCTCGAAGACCATCCACCAGAAAGGTTTACTTAGCAAAGTGGAAAAGATTCAGCAATTGGAATACCAGCAAGGGACATGATGCACCATTGTTGAACATCCCACTCATCTTGGAATATTTGGCAGATATGTTAAAGAACGGCCTCTCATATTCTTCCGTAAAGATACATGCATCTGCTATTTCAGCTAGATACAACACTGATCCTCCTGTTTTTTCTCACCCCTTACTAAGGCAATTCCTCAGGGGAATCAAGAACATTAAGCCACCAAGAAAGGCCCCAGTGCCAGCCTGGGACCTCAATTTTGTCTTAGAAAAACTGACTCTACCTCCATTTGAGCCAGCAGCCTCAGTTGACTTGCAATTTCTCTCATGGAAGACAGCTTTCCTGTTGGCAATTACCTCAGCAAGAAGGGTTTCGGAGCTACAGGCCCTAATGGCAATACCACCCTTTATTATTTTTCACAGAGACAGGGTTTCATTAAGGACCAACCCTACTTTTATGCCAAAGGTGGTATCTAGGGTTTCTTTAAATCAAGCCATTCATCTGCCTGCTTTTTTCCCCAATCCTGAGAATAAGGGGAAAGACTGTTGCATACCTTGGACATTCACAGACAACTTCGATACTACCTGGACAGAGCCAAGGCCAGTAGGAAGTCTGAGCAACTTTTTGTAGCTTACGCCCCTGCAGTCCAAGGAAAAGCAATTTCAAAACAGACTATTTCTAAATGGATTGGACATTGCATCAGATTCTGTTATTCCTTTCATGGGAAGACTGTTCAGCCAATGTCAGACCACATTCCACCAGAGCTACAGCCACCTCTACAGCATTCTTAAGAGGGGTGCCTACCAAGAACATTCTAGAAGCTGCTACATGGAGCTCCGTGCATACATTCTCCAAACACTACAATCTCCCTCTTTACTCCAGATCCAGAGCAGGCTTTGCTTCGGCAGTCCTGCAGGGTTTGATTGCCACACCATCTTTTTCCTAGAGCATTCCTCCTCCCCCAGCTAAGCTATGGTATTCTACCCACATATTAGGACTGCAGTTGCATTCTTGAAGGACATAGTACAGTTTTGTACCTACCATAAATGTAGATGTCCGATAGGCATGCAACTGCAGTTGGATTTTCCCTCCCTCCATACCCCTCTATGCCTAGGGTCCACTCCTATCCCTTTTGCTCTTAGCTGGGGATATCTGTTATGGTGTATTTGTTTTATTGCTCATTTATTTGTTTGGAATCCTGTTTTTGTCTTCCAATTTGATTACAGCCTTCCTTGGAGGGCACCTGGCATCTGGGGCAAGAAACACTGAAGAAAATGGCGTCGGCTGATGCTTATGTACTCCAGCCGCTCTGACGTCGGAGAGAAATGCAACATCAGCCGACATCGGACCCAGACTTTGGAATCCGGCCGACCGAGGGCTGCCTGAGGCAGGACAACCCACATGTTATGACTGCAGTTGCATGTCTATCGGACATCTACATTTATGGTAGGTACAAAACTGTACTTTTCCTATCATACCTTGTCTAAAGATAGAGTTCCTTTGGTGGGCAGAGGCCTGCCACCAAAACAAGGGACTGCCATTCGCTCCACCCCCTGCTGCCCAAACCCTAACAACAGACACATCAGACTATGCATGGGGGGCTCACTTGGCAGGGCTGTGCATTCAGGGCAAATGGAACCCAAGTCAAATGCACCTGCATATCAATCAAGAAGAAATGTTAGCTGTACAGAATGCTCTGACAGCCTTCAAGGACCACATTCTTCCAGGATAATTATTGGTAAAGATGGACAACACCACTGTTATGTGGTACATAAACAAGCAGGGGGGTACCCACTCATACCCTGTCCGCAGACTAGCCATGGCTCTGTGGAACACAGCCTTGAGCTACCAAGTGCACCTACAGGCTCAGTTCCTGCCAGGAAAGCTAAATACACTGGCAGATGACCTAAGCAGAAATCTCATACACCCATACGAGTGGAAACAGGAATCAAAGATATTCAACATGTTGAGAAACAAATGGGGAGCCCAGATCTAGACCTGTTTGCCTCCCCTGAGAACTACCAATTGGACAAATTCTGCACAAGGACTCCCCACAAACAAGCTTGGAAAGTGGGTGCCCTGTCCTTCACCTGGAAAAGCCTATCAGTTTATCCCCCCCCCCGCCTCTCTTCACCAAATTGCTACTAAAGATCAAACAGGACAAACCAAGGACAATACTGATTGCACCAGACTGGCCATGCCAACACTGGTACCCCCTCTTGCACACTGTGTCACTGCTGGCACCATGGCACCTGCCTCAGACCCCTGCCCTGCTGTCCCAGCAGGAGGGCCAGATTCTGCACCCACAGCTTCAGACCCTCAGCCTTGCAGCCTGGCTAAGTACCTGATCTCTCCATTACCATCCCTCATTAAGCAAGTGATGGATGTCATTCTGGAGGCAAGGAGGCCTAGTACTAGAAAATCCTATGCTGAAAAATGGAAAAGATTCTGTTCCTGGAGCCAAACTCAGGGGATGGGCACAGTAGTGCCCAATTTACCTCATATTCTTCAATACTTAACTGAGATGCTTCACAAGAGCCTTTGCTTTTCTTCCATCAAAATTCATACCTTAGCCGTTTCAGCACATTACAATACAGACCCCCCCCCTCTTCACTCACCCATTGCTGAAGCAATTCTTCAGAGGGGCCAAAAACTTAAGACCACCCAGAAGAGCCCCTACTCCAGCCTGGGACCTTAACTTTGTATTGGAAAAGCTCACTTTACCCCCTTTGAGCCAGTTGCAAATGCAGAGTTGAAATTCCTTTCTTGGAAAACAGCCTTCCTTCTAGCCATCACTTCAGCAAGAAGGGTGTCTGAATTACAGGCCTTCATGGCAGTGGAGCCTTTCTTCATCTTTCACTCGGACAGGGTGTCCCTCAGGACCAGACCTCCCCTTTTTGCCCAAGGTGGTATCCAGTGTGGCCCTTAATCAGTCCATTCATTTGCCAGCCTTCTTTTCTAATCCACAGAACAAAGGGGAATGAATACTGCACTCCTTGGACGTGCACAGACAACTTAGATTTTACTTGGACAGGGCTAAGCCTTTCAGAAAATCTGAACAGCTGCTGGTTGCATTTGCTGCAGGGGCAGAGGGGAAGGCCATTTCAAAGCAAACCAATTCTAAGTGGATAAGCCATTGCATTAATTTCTGCTATAAGCACCATGGAAAACCTACCCAACAGGGGATAAAACCAGATTCAACCAGGGCTGCATCTACCTCTACAGCCTTTCTCAAAGGTGTCCCTACCAGGGACATCCTAGAAGCTGCTGCCTGAAGTTCTGTACATAGCTTCGCCAAACATTACCACTTGCCAATTTTTTCTAAATCCAGAGCTGGCTTTGCCACTGCAGTCTTGCAGGGCCTTATAGCTGGTCCTACTGCTATCTAATTACCTCCTCCCATCCTTAGCTTTGGAAATATACCCAAATGTGATGACTGCAACAGTGAAACATGAAGAACATAGTACAGTTGGGTACACTTTCCATAAATGTAGATGTTCGAGTGTATTCACTATTGCAGTCCTGGATGTCCTTCAAGGATGCAACTGCAGTCCTGACATATGGGTTGTCCTGCCTCAGGCAGCCCTTCGGTCGACCGGATTCCAAAGTCTGGGTCCGGCGTCGGCTGATGTCGCCCTTTCCCCGACGTCAGAGCGCCTGGGGTATAAAAGCGTCAGCCGACACCATCTTCTTCGGTCTTTCTTGCCGCGCGGCGCCTGAAGCAGAAGCAGTTCGCAAGTGCCAGTTGACCAGCTCCTGTGTTTTCAGCTACTGAAGTCTTCAAAAAAGTTAAGTACCCCATTGGGGACCTTTTCTTGCCTCAGCCGATGTCAGATAAAACTGTAAAAGTTAATAATTGTTTAACTTGTGGGAAACACATACCTCATAAGGATTTCCACTCTTACTGCTTACCCTGCCTAGGCCCAGAACACAACGTCTCGGCCTGTACAGCTTGTGCTTCTTTCAATAAACGCACTCTTAGGCGTCGGTCAGAGTTTGCACAGGATTATTTTGGGGAAGATTTCTGTTATATCATGCCGTCGGAGCTTCCGACAGCACATTTACCTAAAAAAAACGGAAGGATAAGGACCGACACCCACGGTCCGCGGTCTCGGCCGACACCACGCTTAGGCTTACCGCGAGTGTCTTGGTCTCTTCTGAGCCGGTTTCACAACCGCTACAGACCGACGACACAGCCCCACTGGTTACCTCGGTACCGGAGGCTAGCTCAGTGCCGGTTTCTGTTCTCCCCTCTGAGACCGTAGCTCAGGATACTTCTAACACCATTTCAGTGGATAAGACTACTCCAGCACGCGGGGCTGCCAGGCCTCCAGTGTCTATGTCCATTAAGGCCTACACACGTGCTAAGGCTGCCAAACAGGCTAAGTCTCTCCCTCCAAGATCTCTTTCTCTGGGATCCACTTCTGGTTCTCAAATTTTAAGTGTAGCTGAGGACCTTATTTCTTTAATTAGGGGTTCTCAGCCACATCCAGAAAGAGGCTCTCAGCCGCCTTCTGTCAAGAGGCCTAGGGTTGAGCAGGTAGATCCCCAGTCCTCCGATGAGGCCTCAGGTGATTCTACACATTCAGACTACCAGGAGGAGGCCTTCTCGGCCTAAGAGGATTCTGATGCGGAGGAATCCATTCCCTCTGCTTCTCCTCCTGAGGATTTTTCCTTTGGGGAAACGCTTCATTCCATGAGGGAACACTGCAAATGGCAAGGCCAAGAATACTCTGATTCTAGGAAAAGGTTAAGGGAATTTTTAACCTCAGCATAGACCCTTAGCTATTCCTCCAGTTTTAAATGTTTTAGATGATGTGTACTTAGAATCTAGTGTTTCCCCTGACTCTCTCCCCCCTGCTCCTGTCAAGCCAGATAGGTAATACAGGGTCCAAGACACGCATCAATTTCTGTACAAGGGCCATACTGCTGACCCTGAAACTATTTCTCAGGGGCCTAAAGGGGTTTTCTCCACTACTGCTAAGAACCCACTTCCTTCGGAAAGAGATTCTAGGGCTTTAGAAAGGTGGGGCAAGAAAGTATATACATCTTCCACCCTTTCTATGCGAGCATTAAATTGTCAATTTCATATGATTCAGTATCAGGAATACATCTACTGCGCCCAGAGTGTTCACAAAATGCCTGGCATCAGTAATTGCACATTGCAGACTTCAGGGGATACAAATATACCCTTACCTGGACGACTGCCTTATACAAGCGGACAGCCAACAAGCCTTGTTAAAAAACTTGGACTATGTCATTCACCTACTGCAGTAAATTTTCAGAAATCGAGTCTCGTACCATCCCAACAAATACCTTTCCTGGGTGCCACACTGGACACAAACACCCAGATCGCGTTTCTGACGAAAGAAAAACAAAAACAATTACCAGAATACTTCAGAAAATTAGCAACACACACCCAGATGACTCCAAGGAAAATCCTGCAGGCCCTGGGTTTCATGGCATCTTGCATTCTTCTGATTCCTCATGCAAGGTTGCATATGAGGAAACTACAATGGTATCTAAAAAGTCTATGGTCTCAACACAGCCACAGCCTGGAAGCATTGATCCCACTCATTCCATGCCTTCAAAAGGAATTTCTGTGGTGGGCTCAAGCAAGCCAGATAAACAAAGGTCTGCCTTTCAGCAAGCCTCATACAAGTCAAACCATAACAACAGACGCCTCAGACCATGGATGGGGGGAGCACATGGAGGGCAGATGCATTCAAGGACAATGGACACAAAAAGAAAAGCACCTGCACATCAACCAAAAAGAAATGCTGGCAGTGATACATGCAATCAAGGCCTTCAAAAGTTCATGCATCAGGGCCATCTACTAATAAAGACAGACAATACCACAGTTATGTGGTACATAAACAAGCAAGGAGGTACCCATTCCTACCCTCTTTGCAGACTGGCAATGAATCTCTGGGATATTTCCCTACAATTGAAAATAGAGCTACAATCCCAGTTTGTACCAGGGAAGGACAATGTTCTGGCGGACAGCCTAAGCAGAAACATCATGGATCCACACGAATGGATGTTGCATCCAGACATTTTCTTACAAATAACTCAAGCATGGGGAAGGCCGGACATAGATCTTTTTGCCTCCCACCTCAATCACCATCTGAAAAAGTTTTGCACAAGGACATACCATCCTCAAGCATGGAAGGTGGACGCTCTCTCCTTCAGTTGGAACTCTCTAACACTATATGCCTTCCCACCTCTTCCTTTGATGACCAAGGTGTTACTAAAGATCAAGACAGAGCAACCGAAAGTCATACTGATAGCTCCAGACTGGCCAAGACAACACTGGTACCCACTGCTATGGAGCTTGACACACGCCAATCCGTGGCTCCTTCCTCAATGGCCACTTCTTCTGACACAGCACAATTACAGGACACTACACCCCAGCCTGAAAACATCGAAGCTGACAGCATGGAAGATTCCATGACTATTCCTCAGGATACACTTTCCAAAAGGGTAAAAGATATCATCCTGGAGGCGCGCAAACCTTCCACTAGAAAAACATACTCAGCAAAATGGAAGAGATTTCTTATCTGGAACAGCAAAAAGGGTCAAGACCCATCAGTGATGAGCATTCCACAGATCCTAGAATATTTGGTTGAAATGCTCCACAATGGCCTTTCATATTCTTCCATAAAAATACATGCATCAGCAATATCTGCCAAATATAACACTGATCCGCCTGTATTTTCTCACCCATTGCTAAGACAGTTTCTAAGAGGTATAAAGAACATCAACCCTCCAAGGAAACCACCAGTGCCTGCATGGGACCTCAACTTCATGCTGGAAAAATGAACTCTTCCTCCCTTTGAACCAGCAGCATCTTCAGAGTTGAAATTTCTGTCTTGGAAGACAGCTTTCCTTCTGGCAGTAACCTCAGCAAGAAGAGTCTCTGAGCTACAGGCCCTTATGGCAATACAACCATTTCTCATTTTTCATCAGGACAGAGTTTCTTTGAGAACCAATCCGTCATTCATGCCAAAGGTGGTATCCAGGGTGTCCCTGAATCAAGCTATTCACCTGCCTACCTTCTTTCCCAATCCTCAAAATAAAGGAGAGAGACTTCTGCACACCTCGGACATACACAGACAGTTGCGCTACTACTTGGACAGAACAAAGTCTTTCAGAAAATCTGACCAGTTTTTTGTAGCTTGCGCTGCTGGATTGCAGGGAAAAGCAATTTCCAAACAGACAATTTCTAAATGGATTGGAAATTGCATTCGATTCTGCTACTCTTTTCATGGAAAAACTGTGCCAGCTGACATCAGGCCACACTCCACCAGAGCTACAGCCACCTCCACAGCCTTTTTAAGAGGAGTGGCAACAAAGGACATTTTAGAAGCTGCTACATGGAGCTCCGTGCATACATTTTCCAAATATTACAACCTGCCTTTATATTCCAGATCCAGAGCAGGGTTTGCTTCTGCAGTCCTGCAGGGCATTTTAGCTACACCATCTTTGTCTTAGTGCCTATCACCCCCAGTTTGGCTATGGTATTCAACCCATATGTCAGGACTGCAGTTGCATCCTTGAAGGACATAGTACAGTTTTGTACCTACCATAAATGTAGATGTCCGATAGGTATGCAACTGCAGTCAGGTTTTCCCTCCCACCTACCCCTCTGTGGTATTCTTTTGGGTTTCTACCCCTCATTTTAGCTACCTGGGGTAATCTTTTATGGTGTATTTGTTTTTATGTTGTTGTACTTGTCTGGAATTTTTTCTCTGTTTTCAAAATTTAGCCTTCCTTAGAGGGCACCTGGCATCTGGGGCAAGAAACACTGAAGAAGATGGCGTCGGCTGATGCTTTTATACCCCAGGCACTCTGACGTCAGGGAAAGGGTGACATCAGCCGACGTCGGACCCAGACTTTGGAATCCGGCCGACCGAAGGGCTGCCTGAGGCAGGACAACCCATATGTCAGGACTGCAGTTGCATACCTATCGGACATCTACATTTATGGTAGGTACAAAACTGTACTTTACCCTCCCTCCAGCCCCATGACTTCTATTGACTATGCCTATTCTTGCTTACTATGCTTTAAGCTTTTTGGTGTATTTGCTTTTTTGTTGGAGGTGTAACCTTGTATGTAATTGCTACCCATGATGGTGGCACCTGACATCTGGGGCAAGAAAAACTGATGTAATGGCATCGGCTGCGTGCTTTATACCACTGACTACCTGACGTCATGGAAGATGAGACGGCAACCAATGCAGGACCCAAGACTTTGATAAACAGGCCGACTGAGGGCTACCTGTAAGCAGATAACCCAAATATGATGACTGCAACAGTGAATACACTTGAACATCTACATTTATGATAAGTGGACATTGTAGATGATGCTTTCTTGGAATCTAGCCTGTCCACAGACACTTTACCTCCAGCTCCCAGAAAACCTGACAGGTATTACAGAGTACCTGATTCTCACAAGTTCCTCTTCAAGAATCCTACTGCAGATCCAGAGACCATTTTCCAAGGTCCAAAGAGCAATTAAGGCTACTGCTGCCAAAAATCCAATCTCGTCTGATAGAGATTCTAGAGCCTTGGACAAATGGGGCAAGAAGGTATACACTTCTGCTACTTTGGCCATTAGGGCTTTAAATTGCCAGTTTCATATGTTAAAGTACCAGCAGCATATTATGGGACTACTTAAACAGAAAATGATGTTGATTCCTGACTGTGCTGAACACAAAGAATTGCAGGATTGAATGCATTCTGCTGAACAAGTTGGTAAACATACTTTGCAATGTGGTTTTGACTCTTTAGAAGCATCTTGGTGCTGCGGTAGCGTTGTCGCCTCATAGCAAGACGTTGTCCCGTTCGATTCTCAGCTAGAGCGTCGTCTGTGTGGAGGCATACGTGAATGGGGCGTGCCTTCGTTGAAGGTTGTGCATCAGGGCTGGTAACCCGGTACGCAAAAAATCCACTACCAATCATTAGCGGACCGGAGTTCCGCTCTGGCGACCCCTAACCGGGAAAAGCCGAAAGACGCAAACAAGAAGCATCTTGCAGAGCTGCTGTCATTGGGTCTGTACTTAGAAGGCATGATTGGTTTAAGGAGCAAAACTTGCCAGATCATGTTAAAACTACATTACTGGATGCTCCCTTAAACCAAGACCGCCTGATTGGCATTAAAGCAGAAGAAGTCCTCAAAAAGATGGAGGAAAAAGCTAAATCTATGCAAACTGTTAAAAGATTTCCTGCAAATACAGCCTCCCAGATTTAGTAGGCATTGGCCTTCAAAGAATTGGTCCTTTCCAGTCTCTTCCAGGCCTTCTCAGTCTGAACCCAGGAACAGCAGACCACCTAGGTTACAGTCTCAGGCTATGCACAGGCCTAAGCAGTGGGGGGCTCCCACTTCCAAAGTACGAATTAGTAAGAAACCCCCTATGGAAAAATGTCACAATGACTTGACCTTAACCCTTCCAAGCCCTGCTCAACTGCCTGCTCCCTTAGGAGGAAAGCTTGCCCTGCATGCAAAAAACTGGGAACTCATTACCCAGGACAAATGGGTTTTAAATATAGTTTTCCAAGGATACAAATTCCACGTCCACTCCCTACCAACCCCATATGGTTGGTCAGACCTACCCCCAACTCAGTGGGCAGAGGCTCACCAGCAGGTTCTCTCTCTTCTAAGCATCAGGGCTATTCAACCTGTCCCAGCAGAAGAAAAGGGACAAGGTTTTTATTCAAGACTTTTCCTGGTAGCCTGAAAAGACAGCTCCTGGTGTCTTATTCTGGACCTCTGTATTCTAAACACTTTTTTGGTAATACGAAACTTCAGAATGCTAGCACTTCAACAGCTGTTTCCTATGCTAGGCAAAGATGCCTGGTTGGCAACCTTAGACTTAAAGGAAGCTTACCTGCATATTCCAATAAGGGAATCTTGCAGGAAATACCTATGCTTCAGGGCAGGCTCCATGCACTATCAGTTCTCTGCACTTCCCTTTGGCTTATCTACTGCGTCCAGGGTATTCACAAACTGTCTAGCTCCAGCCATTGTATTTTACAGGCAGAGAAATATTCAGATATTCCCATACCTGGACGATTGTCTGATTCAGGCAGAAAGCCAGGACTTGCTATTAAAGCATCTGGCATTCGTAAAGAAGCTTCTAACCTCACTGGGGTACACCATAAACGAAAAGAAATCTCACCTAGTACCCTGCCAACAGATTGTATTCCTGGGAGGAAGCTTGAACACAACTTCCCAGATGGCTTTTTTCACTCCAGAGAAACAAGTTTATTTGACAACCTACTTCAAACTACTGGCCACAAACACCCAGCTAGCTGCAAGGATAATTCTACAAGCTCTAGGGTTCATGGCCTCTTGCATTCTACTAATTCCATATGCAAGACTGTATATGAGGAAACTACAATGGTATCTAAAAAGCCTATGGTGTCAACATTCTCAGGACCTGGAATCAATGATTCCTATCATTCCTTGTATAAAGACAGAGTTCCTTTGGTGGGCAGAGGCCTGCTACCACAACAAAGGGTTCCCTTTCACTGTACCCCCTGCCACCTAAACCCTAACAACTATGACTATGCATGGGGGGCTCACTTGGCAGGGCAGTGCATTTCAGGGTAAATGGAACCCGAGTCAGATGCACCTGCATATCAACCGAAAAGATATGTTAGCTGTACAGAATTCCCTGACAGCCTTCAAAAAGACCACATCCTTCCAGAACAGTTATTGGTAAAGACAGACAGCACCACAGTTATGTGGTACATAAACAAGCAGGGGAGGAACCCACTCGTACCCTCTCTGCAGACTAGCCATGGCTCTGTGGAGCACAGCCTTGAGCTACCAAGTGCACCTACAAGCTTAATTCCTGCCAGGCAAGCTAAATTCACTGGCAGACGACCTAAGCAGAAATCTCATTGACCCACACGAATGGAAACTGAAACCAAAAATATTCAACCTCTTGAGGAACAAATGGGAGACTCCAGAGATAGACCTGTTTGCCTCCCCTCATAACTACCAGTTGGACAACTTCTGCACAAGGACTCCCCACAGTCAAGCTTGGAAAGTGGATGCCCTGTCCTTTACCTGGAAAAGCCTCTCGGTTTTTGCCTTTCCCCCTCTGCCTCTACTCTCGAAGGTTCTGCTAAAGATCAAACAGGACAAGCCAAGGACAATACTGATTGCACCAGACTGGCCACGCCAGCACTGGTACCCCCTGTTGCACAGTATGATACTGCTGGAGGCATGGCACCTACCTCAGACACCTTCCTGCTGTCACAGCAGGTGAGCCAGATTCTGCACCCTCAGCTTCAAACCCTGAATCTTGCAGCCTGGCTAATTCCTTGAGCTCTCCAATAGCATCCCTCAGTAAGCAGGTTCTAGATGTCATTCTGGAAGCAAGGAGGCCTAGTACTAGAAAATCCTATGTTGAAAAGTGGAAAAGATACTGCTCCTGGAGCCAGACTCAGGGGATGGACACAACAGTGCCCAGCTTACTTCATATTCTTCAGTACTTAACAGAAGTGCTCCACAAGGGCCTATCCTTCTCTTCAATTAAAATTCATCCCTCTGCCATTTCAGCACATTATATTACTGAATCACCCCTCTTCGCTCACCCCCTGCTAAAGTAATTCCTCAGACGGACCAAAGATTTAAGACTCCCCAGATGAGCCCCTACTCCAGCCTGGGACCTTGAAAAGCTCACTCTCCCTCCATTTGAACCAGCTGCTACTGCAGAGTTGAAATTCCTTTCTTGGAAAACAGCCTTCCTTCTAGCCATCACTTCAGCAAGAAGAGTGTCTGAATTACAGGCTCTCATGGCAGTGGAGCTCTTCATTATCTTCCATGCAGACAGGGTTTCCCTCAGGACCAGTCCCTCCTTTATGCCCAATGTGGTGTCCAATGTGACCCTAAATCAGTCCATTAATTTGCCTACTTTTTTCCCAAATCTACAAAACAAAGGAGAACGAATACTGCACTTTTTGGACGTGCACAGACAACTTAGATTTTATTTGGACAGGACTAAGCCTCTCAGAAAATCTGAACAGCTGCTAGTTGGCTTTGCTGCAGGGACATAGGGGAAGGCCATTTCAAAGCAAACCATTTCTAAATGGATAGCCCATTTCATTCATTTCTGCTATAAGCACCATGGAAAACCTACCCCACAGGGGATAAGATCGCATTCCACCAGGGCTGCATCTGCTTCTACAGACTTTCTCAGAGGAGTCCCTACCAGGGACATCCTAGAAGCTGCTACCTGGAGCTCTGTACATCTTCACCAAGCATTACCACATGCCTATTTTTTCTAAATCCCGAACTGGTTTTGTCACTCTAGTCTTGCAGGGCTTAATAGCTGGTCCTAATGCTCTCTGTAACTTCCTCCTCCCTTCCTTAGCTTTGGGAATCAACCCAAATGTAATGACTGCAACAGTGAAACACGAAGAACATAGTACATTTGTGTACACTTAGCATAAATGTAGATGTTCGAGTGTATTCACTGTTGCAGTCCTGGTTACCCTCCCTCCAGCCCCTTGACTTTTCTTGGCTCTACCTTTCCTTCTTGTTTGGTGTATCTAACCTTTCTGGTTTATTTGCTTTTTGATGGGAGGTGTACTATAGCATATAATTGCTTCCCATTGTGGGGGCACCTGACATCTGGGGCAAGAAAAACTGATGTAATGGCATTGGCTGCATGTTTTATACCCCTGACGACCTGATGTCAAGGAAGAAGAGAGAGCATCCGACGCAGGAATCCAAGACTCTGGTATTCAGGCCGGCTGAGGGCTACCTGCAGGCAGATAACCCTAATGTAATGACTGCAACAGTGAATACACTCGAACATCTACATTTATTAAGTGTACTCAACTGTACTTTTTCTTGTATGTTTGTTCAAGTTTGGTGAGTAAGGTGGATTGTAGATGTGTAAGTATTGGAAAGGCATGGAAGGAGGAATGCTTGAGTTAGTGAAAGTCTGAATTTGGAAAACAAGAATTTTTTTGTTTCTATAGAGTAGTCCCATTTTTGATGTGTCTTTTTAATACACTGTCGAATGTGGAGGTCTAAATTTAATTGGTCATCGATTATGATACCTAGGAGCTTAGTGTTTGAATCAGCTTTGATAATAGTTATCAAGAGATGAGGTGGTAAAGGTGGTTTTATGATACGAGAGATATTTTAGGAATGAAGAGAAGGAGTTTTTTTTTTAGGGTTTAGGATAAGTTGGTTATCGTTAAGTCATTTTTCGATGGTGGAAAATGAGTTTTGAGTAATAGAATGAAGGTGAGTGATATTATCAAAGAAGGAGAGAAGAGTTGTCAGTGTACTCTATCAGGGAAGAGAAGCTGCAAGCTGTGTGGAGTTTGTTAGTAAAGATGTTGACAGTACGAGGCCCAAGAATAGAGCCTTGGGGGTGGTCTGTCTGGATAGGTAAGAAAGGGGTGCAGTATGTTTATCATTTGACTGACTGTAACCTATTGGTTAGCTAGCTGGCGAACCAGAGAATAGTGGAATAGGAGAGGTTGAGATCAGATCATCTGGTTAGTAGCTTAGAGTTTGATACAGTATCAAAAGCTTTTAAAAGCTCTAGGAAAAGGCAAGAAACCAATTGTTTTTTGTCTCTAGGGTCTGTGACAGTGTGAGTGAAAGATAGAAGGGGTGTGGTAGTTCTGTGATTTGGCTTAAAGCCATGTTGAGTGAGGGGTCAGAAGGTTTTCCTGGATTAGGTATTTGAGAAGCTGCTTGTGTGTGCATTTTGATCTAGGGTTGAGAGTGAGGAAAGAATGGCTGTGGGTCTGAAGTTAGACGGTTCAGTGGAGTTTCTTCCTTTGTGTAGAGGTATGGTGTAGAACGATTTCCAGATGTTAGACAGTAGAGTCATGGATGGATCTGTTTACAAGTATTGAGAAGGGGTAGGCTATAGAGTCAGCTGCGAGTTTGAGGAAGAGGGGGAGTAGGTTATCTATAGAGGGGGAGTATGGTTTTAGTTTAATTAGAAAAGATTTTATGAAAGCAGTGGGGACTGGTTCAAGAGAAAAGGGGGTGACATTGGTGGTAGTGGAGGAGATGGAGGTAGCATTATTTTGGTCAGTATGAGTTATTTTGTAGATAAATTTTGATACTTAAGAGTTAAGTAGTGTTGCAGTTTCTTGAGAAGTGTTACTAGGGTAGGGGTTAGGGGTAGTAGGAAGCCCAAGGTGCTTGATTTTATTAATGGTGTGCCAGAATTTTTTTGGATTAGAGTGGTGGCTGGATTGGGCCTCATAGTAGAATTTAAATTTCTCTTTGTTGATTTGCTTTTTGGTGAGGTTTTGAAGATGTCCTTCAAGAATGCAACTGCAGTCCTTACATATGGGGTTGTCCTGCCTCAGGTAGCCCTTGGTCGGCCAGATTCCAAAGTCTGGGTCCAGCGTCGGCTGATGTCGCCTCCTCCCCGACGTCAGAGCGGCTGGGGTATAAAAGCATCAGCCGACGCCATCTTCCTCAGTCTTTCTTGCCGCGCGGTGCCCGAAGCAGAAGCAGTTCGCAAGTGCCGGTCGGTCATCTCCTGTGTTTTACGTATCCGAAGTCATCAAAAAGCTAAGTACCCCATTGGGGAACCTTTTCTTGCCTCAGCTGATGTCAGATAAAACTGCAAAAGTTAATAACTGTTTGTCTTGTGGTAAACAAATACCTCATAAGGACTTCCATTCTTACTGCCTTCCCTGCCATGGCCCAGACCACGACGTCTCGGCCTGTGCTGCCTGTACTTGCTTCAATATGCTCACACTCAGGCGCCGGGCAGAATTTGCTGAAGACTTTTTTGGCGAAAAAATACTCATATACCATGCCGTCGGAACAACCAACAACACATATTTCCAAAAAACGAAAGGACCGGGACCGACATTCTCGGCCCGTGACTTCCACCGACACCACGCCAAAAACTACCAAGAGTGCATCGGTCTCTTCTGGGGCGGTTATTCCACCGCTCCAGACCGACGACACCGCTTTACCGTTGACTTCGGCCCCGGAGCCTTCGCCGGTGCCGGTTGTTGATTTTCCTCCAGAAGCTGAAGCCCAAGATTTGCCCGAGACCATACCGGTGGACAAGGTTACTCCTGCATGTGGGGCAGCTAGGCCTCCGATGTCCATGTCGATCAAGGCCTACACACGTGCTAAGGCTTCCAGCCAGGCTAAGGCTCACCCTCCTAAATCTGTTCCTCAGGGTCCCACTACTGATAAACAGATCATGACTTTAGCTGCAGATCTAATTTTCTTAATCAGAGGTTCCCAGGCTCATCCTGACAGAGGTTCTCAGCAGCCTTCAGACAAAAGGCCCAGGGTTGAGCAGACAGACACCCTTTCTTCAGATGAAGCCTCTGGTGACTCTGATCACTCAGATACCCAGGAAGAGTCCTTCCAGGCCTACGAGGATTCTGATGCGGAATAATCTATTCCTTCTGCCTCTCCTCCTGAGGATATTTCTTTTGGGGAAATTCTCCACTCCATGAGACAGCATTTTCAGTGGCAGGGCCAGGAATTCTCCGACTCCAGGAAACGGCTTCGTACCTTCCTTAAGCTTCCCCAGCACAGGCCTTTAGCTATCCCTCCAGTGTTAGATGTACTGGATGATGTGTACTCAGATTCGAGTGCTTCTCCTGATTCTCTCCCTCCTGCTCCTGTCAAGCCAGACAGATACTACAGGGTTCCTGAAACTCATAAACATCTCTTTAAGGCCCATTCTGTTGATCTAGAAACTATTTCCCAGGGCCCCAAAGGAGTGGCCACATCCACGGCCAAAAATCCTTTGCCTGCAGACAGGGAATCAAGGTCCCTGGAGAGGTGGGGCAAAAAAGTTTATACCTCAACCACCCTTGCCATGAGGGCCCTTAATTGCCTTTTTCATATGTTTCAGTATCAGGATTTCTTGATGGATGATTTGCAGAAAAAATTAGCCTCTCCTGAGCCTTTAGATAGAAAGGCCTTGCAGGATTTGGTTCATAATACACAGCAGGTTAACAATCATTTTCTTCAGTGTGGTTATGATGCATTGGAAGCTTCATGTAGGGCAGCTATGACAGGGGCCGTCATACATAGACATGCATGGTTGAAAGAACAGGCATTGCCAGATCATGTTAAAGTAAAGCTTCTAGATGCATCTCTGGAAAAACACAAGCTATTTGGTGCTAATGCTCAGGATGTGTTAAAATCAATTGAGGAAAAGGCTAAATCAGTGCAAACAGTCAAAGATTTCCTCCAGGTTCAGCCACCAAGGTTCAGCAGGAATTGGCTTTCTAAGAATTGGTCCTTTCCAGACACTGACAAGTTTCAAAGGGGAAAAAACAGGCGTGCCCAAGGGAGAGGGCAATACCGAGGCTCCTACAGGGGACGCCAATGGCAACTGACTAATCAGAGAGGTGGCGCAGGGACTTCTACTGCTCCACAGGGTCAATCACAATGACTTGACTTTGACACCGCCGACCAAGGCTCAAAGAGAAGCACCTTTAGGCGGAAAATTATCCTTATTTTCAAAAAATTGGCATGTTTTAACAAGGGACAAATGGATTCTGGACATAATAGACCAAGGCTACAGGTTCCACTTCCATACTTTACCAACAAGACAAGGCATGCCAAACCTGCCACAAAATCAAAGGGCAGAGGCATTCGTACAAGTTTCAAAGCTGATACAAATCAAAGCAATAGAAAAGGTTCCTCCTCATGAACAAGGCCAGGGATTCTACTCAAGACTGTTCCTTGTTCCAAGAAAAGAAAAGCAATGGAAACCTATACTGGACTTGTCCGCTCTAAACACTTTTCTCATT
Source organism: Protopterus annectens (assembly GCF_019279795.1). Classification (NCBI taxonomy): domain Eukaryota; kingdom Metazoa; phylum Chordata; order Ceratodontiformes; family Protopteridae; genus Protopterus; species Protopterus annectens. Next base: position 562,055,616 of record NC_056745.1, read on the forward strand.
GTACCAAAATTCAAAATGCTGACGTTACAGCAACTCCTTCCCATGCTGGGCAAGGGGTCTTGGCTGGTTACTCTAGACCTCAAGGAGGCATACCTGCATGTCCCAATCAGACAGAGTTGCAGAAGATACCTCAGATTTCTTGCAGGATCAGAGCATTGTCAATTCTCAGCATTGCCTTTTGGCTTATCTACTGCGCCCAGAGTATTCACGAAATGCCTGGCATCAGTAATTGCACACTGCAGACTCCAGGGGATACAAATATACCCTTACCTGGACGACTGCCTTATACAAGCAGACAGCAAACAAGCCTTGACAAAAAACTTGAATTATGTCATTCACTTACTACAGGCTTTGGGATACACAGTCAACTTTCAAAAATCAAGACTACTGCCATCCCAGCAAATAATTTTTCTAGGAGCCAAACTAGACACAGAATCGCAAATGGCTTACCGCACAGAAGAGAAGCAAGAACAATTACCACATTACTTCAAAAGCCTAGCAAAGCTTACCCAGATGACTGCAAGGAAAATCCTGCAGGCCCTGGGTTTCATGGCATCTTGCATTCTATTGATTCCACTGGCAAGACTACACATGAGAAAACTACAATGGTACCTAAAAAGTTTATGGTCTCAACACAGCCACAACTTGGAAGCAATCATCCCACTCATCCCATGTCTACAAAGGGACAAGCCAGTTAAACAAAGGTATGCCTTTCAACAAACCTCAAGCAAGCCAAACCATTACAACAGACGCCTCAGACCATGGATGGGGGGCGCACATGGAGGGCAGATGCATTCAAGGGCAATGGGCACCCCAGGAAGTGCATCTACACATCAATCAAAAAGAGATTTTAGCAGTAATTCATGCAATCGAGGCCTTCGGAAAATATCTTCAACAAGTTCAACTGCTAATAAAGACAGACAACACCACTGTTATGTGGTACATAAACAAGCAGGGAGGTACTCATTCTTACCCCCTTTGCAGACTAACAATGACTCTTTGGGAAAAGTCCCTGAAACTGAACATACAGCTGCAATCCCAGTTTGTTCTGGGCAAGGACAATGTTCTGGCGGACAGTCTAAGCAGAAACATCCTGGACCCGCACAAATTGATGTTGCATCCAGACATTTTTGCACAAATGACTCATGCATGGGAGGCCGGACATAGATCTCTTTGCCTCCCACCTCAATCATCATCTGAAAAAGTTCTGCTCGAGGACACACCATCCACAAGCCTGGAGAATAGATGCTCTCTCCTTCAGCTGGAACTCTCTAACAATCTATGCATTCCCACCTCTACCATTAATGACCAAGGTGTTACTGAAGATCAAAGCAGAGCAACCGAAAGGCATCTTAATAGCTCCGGATTGGCCAAGACAGCACTGGTATCCATTACTAAGGAGCATAACTTGCACCAAGCCGTGGCCCCTGCCTCAATGGCCTCTACTCTTGACCCAGCACAATTACAGGACGGTTCATCCCAACCTGCAAACTCTGCAGCTGACAGCTTGGAGGGTTCCATGATTTCTCCCCAGATCTCTCTCTCCAAGGAAGTTCAACAGATGTTATTGGAAGCACGCAGACCTTCCACGAGAAAGACTTATTCAGCCAAATGGAAGAGATTCAACATCTGGAATACCAACAAGGGTCAGGATGCATCAGTAATGAGCATCCCACAGATACTGGAATACTTGGCAGAAATGCTGCATAATGGACTGTCCTATTCTTCCATAAAAATACACGCTTCAGCTATTTCAGCAAAATACAACACTGATCCACCTGTGTTTTCACATCCTTTGCTAAGACAATTTCTAAGAGGGATAAAGAATATCAAACCTCCCAGAAAACCACCAGTGCCTGCATGGGACCTCAACTTCGTGTTGGAAAAATTAACTCTTCCTCCTTTTGAGCCAGCAGCATCTTCATAATTGCAATTTCTTTCCTGGAAAACAGTTTTCCTGTTTGCAATTACCTCAGCAAGAAGAGTTTCAGATATACAGGCCCTCATGGCAGTACCTCCATTTCTCATTTTTCATCAGGACAGAGTTTCTTTAAGAACCAATCCCTCTTTTATGCCAAAAGTGATATCCAGGGTGTCTCTAAATCAAGCAATTCACCTGCCTACCTTCTTCCCCAATCCTCAAAATAAAGGGGAAAAGCTGCTGCACACTTTGGACATACACAGACAACTACGCTACTACTTGGACAGAACAAAGGCCAACAGAAAGTCTGACCAACTTTTTGTAGCATACGCTGCTGGAGTGCAAGGAAAGGCAATTTCCAAACAAACAATTTCAAAATGGATTGGACATTGCATCAGATTCTGTTATTCTTTCCATGGAAAGGGTGTGCCAGCCAATATCAGGCCACACTCCACCAGAGCTACAGCCACCTCCACAGCCTTCTTAAGAGGGGTGGCTACAAAGGACATTCTAGAAGCTGCTACATGGAGCTCCGTGCATACATTTTCCAAGCACTACAACCTGCCTTTATTTTCCAGATCCCAAGCAGGCTTTGCTTCGCAGTCCTGCAGGGCATTTTAGCTACACCATCATTATCTTAGAGCCTACCACCCCCAGCTTGGCTATGGTATTCAACCCATATGTAAGGACTGCAGTTGCATTCTTGAAGGACATAGTACAGTTTTGTACCTACCATAAATGTAGATGTCTGATAGATATGCAACTGCAGTCAGGTTTTCCCTCCCTCCTACCCCTCTGTGTATTGGGTAGACTTCCCTCCTTTTATAATTAGCTGGGGATATCTGTTATGGTGTATCTGTTTATTACTTTTGTGTATGTCTGGAATTTTTTATCCAGTTTCTAAATTTAGCCTTCCTTGGAGGGCACCTGGCATCTGGGGTAAGAAACACTGAGGAAGATGGCGTCGGCTGATGCTTTTATACCCCAGCCACTCTGACGTCAGGGAGGAGGCGACATCAGCCGACGCTGGACCCAGACTTTGGAATCTGGCCGACCGAGGGCTGCCTGAGGCAGGACAACCCCATATGTAAGGACTGCAGTTGCATATCTATCGGACATCTACATTTATGGTAGGTACAAAACTGTACATTTTTTACATTTTTGGAGTAATATGGTGCATTTAGTTTTTACCCATTGTTTCCAAACACTCTCTCTTTTTTGCATAAGGGAGTGAGTGTTTTTTGTAAGCCAGGGGGTGTGGTTAGCTTTTATCCTTAGTTTTCTTAGTGCAGGAAGGGAGTTAAGTATACCAGGGAAAATATGGTTGAAATCCAGTACTGCGTCATTGAGGGGATTTGGAGGTAGGAACAGTTAGCTAATGAAAGTCGATTGTTAAAGGTTTCTGCATCATAGTTGAAAAGGTTCTGGCAATCTCTGTAAAGGTGGGTCCTGGGTATTTGAAGAACATGTCTTCGCACATAAATAGAGAGGTGGTCGCTTAGGGAATCAGGTAGAGTATATATGGTCTTGTGTCTTTTTCAGTCAAATCAAACAGGTTTGTTCTGTTTTTGCTTTATCTTGTGTCTGAATTTACTGGGCTGAGCCTGAACTTGGCCCTTGAAGATTAGTCAGAGTCAAAGTAAACCTTATTGTCATTTAGATCTGTACATACTGTGATAAACAAAATTACGTTGCTTCTTTCCCAGTGCACGAATTATACATATGTACAGTTACTGTTTAGTAGTACTAGGACAGACAACAGACATTACATGTATAAAAATGTGCCATTTAGGCTATTGCACAAGTAAATATTGCACAAACTTGAATTTTCACATTAACAGATACCCATGAAGCAAAAATATTGCATAGAGTACTGCACATTCGTGTTTCAGGACAGGTGAAGATTTGGATATTTCCCTAAAATATGCTAATTAGATTAGTGCTCAACTCCAGTTAAACCCAACATAAATAAATGGAAAGTAAATTTGTGTTTGCTTTTGGGATTTAGTGAATATTATATTAGGGCTGGCTTAAAGATGTAATATTTGACCTATAGCTTTGGTCTTTTGTCAGGTTTTTATAATTTCTTAGGCATCCTTGATGATCTGCATTACTAGTGGATTTCACTCAAAATTAAATAACACAATTAAACATAGGATGAGAAAGAAAGAATGAGTATAATAATAAATAGAATTAATACATACTGATGCAGCCCCCTGTACTCCACTTTTCCAGAAAACAAAAGAAGTATTGTAGACTTGTGTTGTTCTAATAAGTATATGAGGATTTAAACATCTGAATTTTATCTTGAGTTTTCCATTATCTGCTGCATAAGTGGCAACTATGATTTAGTACTTTTTTATTGCATTTTAATGGTACTTTGGTGAGATAAATGCTACATAAGTCTCATTTTAATCTTTTCAGATTCATTATCATCTTTTCAGAATCAGAACTACTAAATGTGACACAAATTAATTATAGTAATAACAAGTCACTTTGAAGTTAAGTAGCTCGTATGATTTTTTTACTACTTCATTTCTGTAAAGAAATCAGTTATTGATTGGATGAGATGTTAGTGGTCCTTAACCGAATGGATTCTGCCCACATTAAAACATATCTTAAAATTGTAGACCAAGTCCATTTGTAAAGTACTCCTGAAATTAAATAAACATTTCAGACAATGTCAGCTGCAGTACATGAATGGTTATTACAGGCACACAAAATGCTGACATTATCTTCAACAGTCTGCCTCATTCAAGGGAAGTACAAGTATGGTAGTGAATGTAAAAAATAGAATGTATTATAGGGTTGCCACCCCTCCGTTTTTATTCTGGACTATCCAGAAATCAAACTGATTCTCCGGTAGTCCAGAAAACACTGTACACACTCCGGTATTCTGTTTCAAAAAAGGAAACAAGACTATTGAAGTTTGTAAACTGGCTGATTTGCTCTGCTTTTTTACAGAAAAGCATAGTAAATCAGCCGAAAGCAGACAGTAGGAATGGAAAAAGAGGGTGTTTCCTGTCAGGTGATGTCATCGTGATGCCACAAAATGGGTAGGGTGTGAGTGGGGTTACTGGTGATGCGAGGGGTGTGGCTTTACTCCAGTTTTAGCCACGACGAAAGGTGGCATCCCTAATTATTTCATGTACAAAGTATAGTATATTGAGTGGAGGCATTGCATAACCCGAGCAAGACAAAATAAGTATTTGTATAGTTATCCGTCTTTCTGGCTACCTGTTTATATGTATGTATGTATGTATCTATCCTGTACTATTTGGCCTGTGTCCTGAGTCTTTTCTGAAAAAGTCCTGAGAGGAACAAATTCACTTATTTTTTTTATAGAAACTTTTCAGAAGTAAAAAAACAAAACAATATTTAGGCTCCTGGACACTGTCTTGTAAAATTCTGGTTAGAGAGAGAGAGAGAGAGAGAGAGAGAGAGTGTGTGTGTGTGTGTGTGTGTGTGTGTGTGTGTGTGTGTGTGTGTGTATTTTTGTATATATCTATATTTAAACTTTCGGCTTTTCCTAGTTAGGGGTCACCACAGCTGAACTCCTGTCTGCTAATTTTATACATACATACATATATAAGTATACATACACGTGTGAAAATATATATATGGGTCCCTGTCAGTCATTCAAACATTTACAAGTTCGAACCACATATGGCCGAGACCATATATGTTCGAACTTGTAAAAGTTTGATCAGACTGAATGGAGATCTCCGTACAGAGCGGAAAGGGAAGATTTCCCATTTCTGCAATGTAGTGTGATCTCAGAGTTGGTATATTTAAGTTATGGGGGTGCAGGGGGGCATAGCCCCCCTGCTATAGACGTTTTGTTTTTTGTGTTTCTACTTCAGTATTCGAACATTTACGGATTCGAACATATGGTCTCAGCCATATGTGGTTTGAATTTGTAAATGTTCGATCTACTGAAGTAGATATAATATTTTCACACGTGTATGTATACTTATCTTTCCCTCTGCAGGTTTCTTGTTGTTTTTAGAACCATTTCTTCCATTGCTTCCATAACCACATTCTCTAAGTCTTCTTCTCTCTCTGGCTATTTCCTCTTCTGACTTGAGTACCTTTTTTCTACTTCTGACACTCTTCTTTGTGGCTCTGCCTCTCTTCTCAACGAATACAGCTAATATATATTGGAGGGTTTCCATCCCCACACCTGTTAGTATCCAGGAAAATTTAGGAATGAGAAGTATACAAAATAAGGTCACAGGTGAAGGTGGCTTTGCTAAATGCCAGAAAATTAAATAACAACATAAGTGACCTAGAAGTGTATCTCTTCCTGGAGGCTGCTCATGTCAGTACCACTACTAAGATACGCACTAGGTTTAACTCCAGACCTTCAGTCACTGTGTTGACTTTACAGGTTTTATTGCAAGTCTCCCTTGATTTTCTCTGGGTTCTCTGGTTTCCACCTAAAAAGAAGCTGCTTGCCTTGCTTCAGTAAATTGCCAATATGTAAAAATATGTCTGTCCAAGTTAGCAGAAAGTATCATTCTGAAGTCATTTCTGGGGTAAAGTTTGTATTGAACTTATTTGCTTGTATATTTGCATTGTCATTGGGGGTTAGAGTGGATGCCCCATTAAGGAAAGGTTCAGGGGAATGTTGTGTGTTACTTGTTAGTTTTTTAACATATTAACAAAGAAATGTGCAGTGTGTTGGGTGCTAAACGTTATAACACCACAAACAAAAAAGCTAGTATCAAGGATTCACCACAGATGTGTAAAACAGGTGGAACTCACCGTTGGAAACAGAATATTCGTAAAAATATTCTTTTATTGCCAAAACACACTGATAAAAATAAATAAATAAATGTTTTAACAGTTAAGCGCTTTTGTCCAATACACAGTGGGGAACTTTTGAGTATTGGTGTTTGGCTAGGCTTGTAATGGTCTGCAGACTGATTTCTTTTGAACATATGACCCAGGAAAACCATAACATGTGTTTAATCTTACTGGAAACATTCACCATCCAACCAAATTCCTTTTTCAAGGGTGAATTTAATTACCCCAGTATTAACTGGGAATCCTAGCTGACACTAAACATGCAGGTACACAGATTCTTGAGGTTTGTAAACACGAACTCCATGGACCAGATTGTCAGTAAACGTATCAGTGGCACAAACATACTGAATCTAGGCCTCACTAATAATGGAGAGTGCTGCACACACCCCTAGTGTAATGCCCTGTCTGGTGAGGTCAGAGCATGAAATGGTCTCCTTTGAAGTAAAAATAAAACCCAAAACCCCCGGCTAACCTAGAATGTTCAGGAACTACTCTAAGACTAACTTTCTGTTGTTAAGTGATAAAGTAGCAAAAATTTGAAGCCCCTCAAACCCCGAGAATATTGCTGCCAACACAGAACTGTTCACAAAATCCCTATACAAGAATGTTAATCACTACATAGAGGCAGCTGTACTCACCAGAAATAAATACAGAACTAACTCAAAAAACAAGTCACCCTGGTGGAATCAGAACATCAGTAGGCTGTAAAATAGAAGGCAGAAAGTCATAGCAAAAATTAGGAGGTATGATAAAAGTGCCCTCATCAAACTAAACAAACAATTCAGGGGAGAAATAGTCTAACAGAAAAATCTGAGGTAAATTTGGTCTCCCAGGCCCAGGACAACTACAGGGCATTCTTTAGCTATGTCCACAACCTCAAAAGCAGTACACAGTTGTGTGCAGAATTCATTGTTAATGGCACTTATCTATACTGAGCCAGAATATATAGCAAACCTTCTGGCAGACAAATTCAGCTCTAACTTTACCATCTGTCCCTCCCCAACCTCCTGTCAGGATGTACCAACAAATATAACTCGTTTTCTCTCTCTCTCTCTCTCTAAGGCCAAGAATCTTGCATCAGTGGGCCCTGACGATATCCCAGGCTGCCTTCTAAATAGCATGAAACTTGACCTATTTTTAGCTGTACCCTCCAGATGGGCTTTGTACCTTACAAAATATAAAGAGCAACAATCATCCTTCTGCACAGGGATGGGCCAACTACAGACTCTTTAAGTCTCACTAGTCTCATATGCAAGCTGTGGAAAGAATGGAAATAATCAGTAGTGACACAGGAAACCTCCAGACATTGGACCCAACCCACTTTAGTTCCTTTTCATCAAGGACAGGTCATGCCTACTTAATCTGGAGGACTTTGTTGAGAAGTTGACCAAAGCAGTGGACAAGGGCAAAACTGTTCACACTGCCTACCTTGACCTGGCCAAGACATTTGGCACAATAGCTCACTCTGGCATTGTTGACAAACTCAGGAGGTTAGGGATAAACCGTTATGTCATCTGGTGGATAGCCAGCTGGCTCACATACAGTACCCAGGAAGTTAGAATTGTAGAGTCCACCTCTACAAAAAAGCCAGTTACCAGTGAAGTCCCTCATTCCTGGGACGACTCCTTTTTGGCATCTACTTCTCTAAATTTGAGACCAATGTCAAGGGTCTCTGGCTGACCATATCTGCAGACTATTGTAAATTAAGAGTATTCATAGAATCCCCCAACAACACTAATGTTCTCCGAGAAGGGCTGACACAGACAATTAACTGGTGTCAGAGCCATGGACTAAAACAAAATGCTAAGAAATAAGTAATAGTATCCTTTGGGAAGTTGTTCACCCCTGGTAGTTATTGTATTGACAACTAAAACCTAATGGTTGATCCAGTAGTCAGGGACTTCGGGACATACATAAACAGTACTCCAGCCTTTGACCATCGTGTGTCTGTGGTAGAGAGGAAATCTTTCTATGTTGTGCAACTTATAAATAAAAGGTATGGCATCTAGGTCCAAGGAGGTCATTGTTCCACTATATTCAGCATTTATGAAAACCATCATTGAGTACAATGCCCCCTTTGGTATGTACGTAACCAGGCACATCCATTGGAACATCCACAGAGGTTCTTCACTAAAAGAATACTGGGCATAAATAACATGTCCTGTGCAGACCACCTCAAAGCCCTTTCCTTGCATTCTATTTCCTTCAGCTGTTGAAGGGAGCTCTATGCCTGTCATTCAAGGCATCATCAGACCCCACTCTGATGGGCTTCTTGCATATCTGCAAAACAAACTGCACCAGAAATACCTGTTCTAAAGACTTAAACCTTGCCTGTGATATGAATAAGACCTGCTGGAGAGACAAGTATATATCCCAGAGACTACCCCTTCTCTGGAACAGGCTCACCATCCATGTGAAGCAGAGTTACTTCCTAACCCAATTCAGGTATAACTTTGACAAATGGATGGGAAATAGAAAATTGATCCCTGGTTTGGCACCTTTGTCTCTAATGGACTCGGGCAGCCTGTAGATGTTTAATCTCCCAAACTCCTGCTTACACTTAGTAGGATACCAGAACTTGTCAGAGGTTTGGGATGCATGGCTAGGCTTAAAAACTCCCCAGTGGTCATTAGCTTAGTACATCCATATGAATCTGTATGAATTATATAATGTTCACTCTTTTTAAGTGCTTAAAAACAAAGGTGTCATTTACAGGGGTGTGATTGTTCTGATCGCAAATGTCAAGCGATTATATAGCCCATCTTAACTGGTGAAGGAAAGACTATTTGAGTAGAAAAGGTAGAGGCAGTGTTTATGAAGATTTGATCGAGGATATTTTGGCCTCTAATGGGTTCACTAGCTATTTTATCCAGTTATTTCCTGTTTATCAACCCCCAAAATATCTGATTCTACTCTACATTATAGGTATAGGTGCTCCAGTTTGTGTCGGGGTGACTGTAGCCACCTTGGACTGTGGAGTTTTTGCTTACAGGAATTTATTATAAAACATCCAAGAGTTTGCCATTATTATCTGGGGACATGGAGGGGGTTCTAGGGGTGCTAGAAATTGGAAGCTTGACTTGCCCATGGTAAACTGAAGATCTGATGTCAATTTTCATTCTGTCCTCAACAGGTTCAGGTTTGATCCCTCAGATCCGACTTGACCATTGCTAAAGGTCATGGCAACCAAAAAACTCTTGAGCTTCTCCCTTACTCACAGTGCACCAGCCCCATTTACCTCAGATCTTGTTTGCCTCTTCAAGCAGAAGACATGGTCTTCCCTCTCTCTCTCAAGCGGTAGTTAGATAAGTGTCATATTCTTCAATTTCTTACTTTAAAAACTTTTTATTTTATTTATTTATTTATTTAATTTATTTATTTTACATTTGTTTAACAGGATAGTCCAACTAGTCAGAACCCATTTTCAGTGGAGGCCCGTGGCGAAAAGCTCCACAAAGTAACAATACATAATAAAAACATATACATAAAGTGATATTTATACGTTGGTAAAAAGGTATGACAGAGACCATAAATTAAGGTACTTGTACAACAGCATATAATTAAATAGAGTTAGCTGAAGATAATCCATGGTTACATCAATACAGGGGCTCAAATATTGTGAAAGACTAACCAATTGGAACCTATATGAAGATGACAATCAGGTGACTGATGACGAGAGAGGAAAATTGAGGAAGAAGGAGGTCAGGATGATGAACAAAAGGGGAAAGAGGAGCTATTTGTTGAAGAAAGTAAGTGAAAGGATGTTTGTATAGTGTTAAGAAGGGTAGTGGAAAGGTAAGAAAGAAACATTCTGAGTGGAATAAAAATTTAGAGTGATAGTCTAAAGAGAAAAGGAAGAAAAGAAAAATTGTTCATAGTTAGCTACATGAGCACAGCCACTAGTCTGATAAATACTATTTAAGTAGTTTTGTAACTTGAGTAGAGTTGTTAGTGAATCTAATAGATTCAGGGAGTGAATTCCAGGTTTTTACTACATAGCATGAATTTAGGGAGTCTCCTGAAGAGCTTCTGGCTTTAGTAATTTGTAATAAGTATTTATTTGTTGAGTGAAGTGTACATTTATTGAAATAAGGATGTCGTATGTTTAGGAGAGCTTTACTATCCCTTACCTTCGATTATAAATTTCATGTAGTTTCCTGTATTTTCTTCTATTGTACACTTTTTTTCTGTACCTCTTGGATACTATTGTTAGTATCTTTCTTCCCTCTACAACAATATCATAGCTTATTTGCTGTCTTTTTATATTGTTAATGGTTACTTTGTTTGGCAATGAAGGATAAACCAGCAGGCTTTAAAAATGTACTAAGTGTGGGCACACAAGCTGCCAATTTCTGATGCCAACACAGTTTGTGTCTGTTGTTTCGGTCCTCTCCATTTACAACAGGATTGCTCAATATGTCATGGCTTTAATCCTCTTGCATTAGTGGAATACAAAACTAAACTGATCCTAAAAGGTCGTCTTCCTTCTTATTTTCTGTATCGGAGGGTTCTCCTTCCTCTAAAACAAAAAACTACAAAAATTACGAAATCCTCTTTTCTTAAGCCATCTTCTTCCTTTTCCGCTTCAGACTCCTCAAGAAAGAGGTCTCATAAGGACGTGGTCTCAACCCCGGATCCAAAAAAGGCAAAAATTCAAGATCCTGCTAAAGAAAAATTATTGGATATGATGCCTCCTAAATCACATCAGATGAAGTCAATTCTCTCAGATCCGACTTCATCATTAGATCCAGTACAGTCCAGACCTGACTTTCAGACTGCCAAATTACTACCCAGAACAAGGTGCTCTCCGTCACTGGATCTGGTTCCTGACAGGGTATCTTCTCCATTCGTAGAAAGACCCAGGTCTCCGTCTATGCACTCCACTTGTTCTTCCCGAAGCCTTACAGAAGAAGATGTGGTGAGACTGGTGAAGAAGATTCTGTTGGCGCAGAGCCAAATTGGTGTTCCTTTGATTCTTACCCCTCTGAGTCAGGAGATCCATGTATCTACTACTTCCCCTTTACAGATTCCTCTTCTGATTCCTGTAGATTCAGAGGTTTTGGATCTGAGTCGTCCGGATCCTAGGATATCTTAACCCTTGGAATCCAAGATCTTCTCTGGAGGCTCCAGTCCCATTGGATCTGGAGAACTCCCAGAACCGTAGTCCACCTGTTGGATCTGAGGTGTTGCATTTGATTCCAAAGCTTTCAGAGCCATCTCTGTACCTTGGAGCCTCGGCACTGGATAGCTCAGCTCCAGCATCCACCTGGGAGGTTTTACCCTTGGAACAGGGGAGACCTATGATTTTGAAGCTTGTCTTCTCGGATCCAGAGTTCGCTCTGCCTTCCAGAGTGTGAAGAGAGTATTTTCTGCCTTGACAGTTCTAATGAATCCATCCACTTTGGATCCTAAGTCTTCTGCCATGATGTCTCAGTGCTCAGATCTTCACCATCTCCTTCCACATGTACAGCCAGTAGGGGAAACCCCAGGCTCCTGCCCACGGAATTGTAATTTCCTCTTTTGATACCTCCGCCCAATGCACCTTGCTGAGGAAGACCACAAGAAAAGGATGTGTAACAGGAAACATTTAGGCTCCCTGGAGGAGTCCATCACTGAAGACACATATTTCGATGAAGGCAAAGGGTCCCCATGATCAGCTCCCGAAGATGTCTCCTTTGAAGGCATCCTGGAAATCCTTAAGCAGAAAGGTGGTTGGATGTCCAGCAACCCTATGTTTCAGGAATCTGTTCTCCTGGAGGCCTTTGGTACTGGACCCTCAACCTCGTGCTCGACTCCACCTGCCGATGAGCTCATTGATTTGATCTCACAGTGGGTGTAGAAGGACCCTAACACCATACAGCCCATTCCTCAAAGACTAGATAAGGTAATGGCACTAACTGGGGATAGGCAGTTTTGGAGGAAGGGTGTTCCTGTTGATGCCATGGTCATTTTGGTAGCCAACAAGAGGGAACTAGCTAAGGAAAGTTCCACAGTCCATCCCCCTCAACAAGGGTTCACAGGCGATGGACAGGTTTGGGAAGCATGTCTATGCTTCAAGAGACCTTCACTTTGAGGTCTCTGAACTGTCTGGCACACTTCACTAGGCTACGGAGGGATTTGATCAAAGAGTTATCAAATAACTTCTTGAGTGCTGTTTGTGATGAAGTTCAGGCAGCTGTTACTTCCCAGCAGATGACCCTACAGTCCATATCCAATTCACCCATGAGGTTTATCTCACATATAGCGGAAGGAACATCAAGGGCAGTGGGTTCAGATGTTTCCATAAGGAGACATGCCTGGCTGCGCCTCTGTGAGTTTGTGAAGTCTTTTAAGTCTTCTTTTGTCAATGCTCCTTTTGACGGAATATCTTTATTCAGCACCAAAGTAAAAGGCACTCTGTCCAGATGTGAAAAAGTTGGAAAGACCCTGTCTGCCATGGGTGTGCATTTTTGGACTTCTCAAAGAACCTTTTCCAGGAATCAACGAGATAGTCGAAAAATGTGGTTCAAGAAGTCTCAGGGTCCTTTTCAAGATACATGTGGAGAAGTTTCTCCCAGAGTCAGAGGAGGAACTCTAATGAGCGAAGACCTCCCCACTCCCCATCCTGGCAGAGGTGGTGCAGAAAACCAGGGAGCCAGAGAATCAATCTTTGACAACAACCCTAACAGCGCTCCTTCAAGGAGGCTCAATTGTCTATCTCTGGAGACAGTTGGGGAACAATTATCCCTGTACCAGATAGATATAACAAAAGCTACTTGGGTGCAGAAGATTATTTCCAGAGGTTGTATAAATACCCTTTTCCCTTATCTCAAGAAAATTCCCCGATGTTCCTCCCAGTCAGAGGGAAAAATCAGCAAGTCAGATACAAAAGCTGCTTGAAAAAAGTCATCCAAGAGGTCCTACCAGACCAGACAGAATCCAAAACTTATTCAGGGTTCTTTTTTGGTGCCAAAGAAAATGGGACAGGAGACTAATTATGGATCTATCCAAACTAGACAAGACACCCTGAAGAACCAAGTTTCAGATGGGCATGGTTCAGTCCATTCTCCTGTTTCTGGGAAAGGACAACTGGATGTGCTCTGTAAACTTTCAGGATGCCTACTATCACATAAAGATGAACAGGTGATGTAGAAGGTACTTACATTTCTGTGTAGGAGCCAGTCATTATCATTTTAGAGTACTGCCCATTGGACTCACCGCAACCCCCAAGGTGTTTACCAAGTGCATGGCAGTGGTAGCAGCTTACCTGACACTGCAAGGATTCTGAGTGTTTCCATATCTAAATGACTGGGTCATTATTGCTCCAATCAGGCATCAACTCATATGTGCAAGAGACCAAGTTCTCCAGATTTGCTGTGTTCTGGGGATAGCCATGAACTGTGACAAATCTCATCTGCAACCAACTCAGAGTTTATAGGAGTAATTCTCAATATGAAAACAACCATTGCTTCCCTTCTGTTACTGGAAGTTCAGACAGTAAGATTCCAAGTCAAAAAGTTAATCTGCAGCAACTTAATTTCAGCTCCAGTGGTACTTCATGCTCTGGGATCGATAGCAGCAGCAGTAAGTTAGCACCACTTGCCAGGTTTTACATGAAAGTTCTTCAATGGATGTTCGCTGCTCAGTGGTCAATTCTTTATCAGCTTATGTCTTAGAGGATAAGAATCACTTACAACTGCTACAGGGATCTCCAGTGGTGGATTCATTCAGACCAGGTTCTACAAGTTTCTCTGTTCATTCCCCTCAGCCCAAAGCCATAGTGACCACTGCTGCTTATTATCTGGGGAAGACAGTCCAAGGCACCTGATTCCCCAAGGAGGCCAATTTGCATGTAAAAGTCCTAGAGATGAGCGCATTGCTGTTAGCGTTGCAGGCATTTCAGAATCCTCTCCCTTTGAGGACAGTTGCAGTACAGTCAGACATCAGTCATCTGGTATATCAACAAACAGGGAGGAGCCATATCCTACCCATTGTGTCGAGAAGCTGTCAGAGTGTGGCAGTGGGTGATCTCTTCCAATCGCTTTCCTTTAGCAATGCACATTCCGGGGAAGTCCAGTGTGATAGCAGACAAATTGAGCAGGTGCATTCTCCAACCTCACGAATGGTCCCTCAACAAAAAGATTGCGGACGTGATCTTTCGACAATGGGGCCAGCCTTGCTGCAGTCTATTTACATCCCTGCTGAACAATAAATACAGCAGCTACTTTGCCCTAATCCCCCCACAGGAGGAATCCCCGAGGGTCACTCTGCTTCATGATTGGCCCCCCAGTGTCCTTTATGTGTATCCTCCCACTCCAAATATCTTCAGAAAGCTGCAAGGTTGAAGAACAAGGTCATCCTCATTTCACCTTATTCGCCTAGACAAATTTGGTTTCTCTTCCTTTGGTCTCACCTGATTCAGCCACCTTGGTTTCTGGATCCAACCCGGACCCCCTGTCTCACCCAACAGGCATGATACCTCCAGACATAGTAAAGCTCAGCCTGACTGCCTGGTTCCTCCAGTTCCATTAATAGCCAGGCAATCTATGCTCTCTTCTCCTGTCTGTCATATTCTTTTGTCCTCCCATAAACCTCCTACCAGGTAACTATACTCCAGCAAAACTCAAGTAAATGAAAAAGATTTGTTTTTTTTTCGGCTCAAAAATGTAACATTGAACCTTTCTAAACCACCATTCATAATCTCGTGGAACTTCTAGTGCATCTTTTTGAAGAAGTCCTATATATTGAACAAATTATTTTTGAAAGGCACTCTAATTTAAAGGCCCTCCTTTAAAGATCTTACCCCTGCTTGAGACCTAAACATTGTGCTGCAGTCTGTTATGCAATCTCCCTTTGAACCCTCAGCTACATGCAAACTCAAATATCTTTCATGGAAGACAATTTTCTTAGTAGCCATTATCTTGGCCAGAAGAATTTCTGATATCCAAGCATTGTGCTCAAAACCTCATTACTTGAGCTTCCATAAAGACAGCGTTACCTTACGTACCAACCTGTAATTTCTTCCAAGGTTGATGTCAGAATCCAGTATAAATCAATCGATTAATTTGCCAGTATTCTTTCCCAAATTTTCTAACAAAGGAGAATAGATATTACATTTATTAGATGTTCATTGACAGTTTTACTTACATAGGACTAAAAACATCATAAATTCTGACTGATTGTGTCATATACAGATCCAAAATTGGGTAAGCCAGTTACCAAAGTTGCTCTAGATGGATAACAAATTGTATTTCCATTCTGTATAACAAGTTGGGCATTGCTCTGACAAAACCTGTTGACCCCATTCCACCAGATCCATAGCAACTTCCTCAGTTTTTCAGTCTAGAGTGTCATGAATAATATTTGTGAAGCAGCTACTTGGGCTACTCCCCATACCTTTATTACTCATTATAAATTACATCTGGTCTCCGGAAGAAGGGCATCTTTTGGTTCTGTGGTGCTCAGGATTATCTTTGCTTGAGTCTGCCCTGGAAATTAAGTAGCTGGGGACTCTGTCCCATCAGTTGAGGACAGAATGAAAATTGATATCAGATAAAGAAGTTATCTCCATAACTTTCCATCACTGTTGTCCATTTTCATTTTTCCTGAACTCTTTTCCCACCAAACACCATTCTTGAGGCTTCTGGATTTTTTTTTTTTTTTTTTTTTGTTATATAGGCTCCATGACAATTTCCATTGTTTACTTTTTTGTAAGGCAGCAACCAAAATCTGAGATAATTGAGGTTGGTGCAATGTGGATAAGGGAGAAGCTTGAGAGTTTTTTTGTTTCCACGAGCTTTAGCAATGGCCAAGTCGAGTCTGAACTGATCAGTTGAAGAAGAATGAAAATGGACAACACAAATGGAACATTATGGTGAGTACATAACTTCTTTTTCTAGGAGTTCAGTGTGTGGGTCTCTGAGGGGTATGAGTCTAGATAGATGTCCCTGACAAATATGGAGGCACCACTGCAGTTTCCATCATGCCACATAAATGGATATGTTCCAGATGCAGGAGAGGTTCAAGATTCAGCAGTTTGTTATTGAGATTCCTGGTATTAAAAGAAGCTCCCTTAATGTAGCCCAGTCTAGGCTTAGATGTCTACTAGATGAACTCTGCCTACAAAGGCAGTGTGGGACAGCAAATGTTTTTGTCAGTATGTAGGAACATTTGAATGAGAGATGCAGACCATCCCTTTCAAAGCAAGTAGGACTATTGATCGTCATGCCCCAGGCTGATACATACTGTAACCCCCTGGAATAACACCAGATATAAAGTCATTTGTTAAACCCATTTGTCATCATTTATATCTAGGGATTATTCCACTCGGGACCAGAATCTTACCTGCATCTGTCATACAACTAGAAAGTTCCAACATGAATCTCTGCATGTCCTTCAGGATTTTTGCTTCAGGGTCATTCATTCCCACATGGACCACTACCACATTGTAGTAATACTTGTCTCAGGAAGGGACCGTGAGGGCCCTTGTAATGTCTGTGATTTTGATACCTGAAAGCCAGATAACAGTAACCATATCCATGTCCAGCATGGTCAGTGGGGAATTATCTGTATGCCTAACAACTGAGTTACCAGTCACTAAAATATTTCTGTCAGAAGTTAGTTTATAAGTAAGTAATTGAGAATAATTTGGCTGTTTTTAAGTCATTAATGTAGGTGTGCATTGAAAAGATGAGCTGAGGATCCAGTGAGGTTTGTTCTTGCAAGCTGTGGGAGGCTTTGGCAAGGATGTCTTTATGGCATCAGTGTATGAAATTATTGTGTGTACTGTATGAGAATTTGGTAGTGGTTGAGGTGTGGGTATGGATATTGTGATGCTCACTGCATTTTGTTAGTCATGAGAGAGGGCATCTCCACATTATCTAGGTATTTACAACTCTCACAGACACAGCTTTCTGTATAGTCATGAGAGAGGGCGTCTCCATGTTATCTAGGTATTTACAACTCTCACAGACACAGCTTTCCATATTAAATATGAGTTCATTATCAGTGAGCATGAGGACATTACTACAACTGCCGTAGGATATCAGGTGCTAGGAGACTAGCAACAGAAGAGGAGCAAGTTTGCTGGCCCTCACTGTTTATTCCTTTGAGTGTCAGCTGGCTAAGTGCACAAGAAGGCTAAGGGAGAGCTGTACTTATTTATATAATGTGTATGTGTGTGTGTATGTATACATACATGTTAGCATACATTTTCACTTTAACAACAGAACCGTTTTATGTTGACAATTTTAGACTCACAAAAAATGGTCTGACATAGATGCGTACAGAAGACCCATTCTGAAACAAAAAGCAGTCATTACAAGAATTCATTAAAGGGATTTACAGTAATGATGTGCCATGTCCAGCTGATTAATCATGTCTGTGTACAGCTTATATATATATATATATATGTGTGTATATATATATATATATATATATCACTTTAACAACACAACCGTTTTATGTTGACAATTTCAGACTCTCAAAAAATGGTCTGACATACATTTGTGTGTGTATATATATATATATATATATACCAAATATGCTATACATATCAATACAAGTGAACAAGTCAGCAAGGCATGCAAGTTGTTGGGGAAGGAAGGTGCACTGTATAGCATCATGTATGACCTGTCAAATGTGCACATCAACCCCATCAAACTGTCTAGTCAAAATAGGGGAAGCCACCTCAAGTAGTAGACCTGTAACAAGCAGTGTACCCCAGGAATCAGTCTTGGGGCCTCTGCTGTTTGGGATATACTTCTCAGAGGTGCAGGCCAAATCTAGTGGGCTATGGCTGACCAGGTTTGCAGATGACTGCAAGCTGGGTGCTGTCATCAATTCCCCTAGTAATGTAGCCATCTTCCAAGAAGGTCTCACCCAAACAAATGACTGGTGCCAGAAACGTAGCCTCAAACTGAATGCCAAAAAAATGCATCATCATCCCTTTTGGGGAGAAGGACATCCCCACAAATTATCACATTGATAATAAGGCATTAAGCATGCAGTCAGTCATGAGGGACTTTGAAACCCAGGTTGATAGCAAACTGACTTTTGAGCACCATATTGCCTGCGTTGTACGAAAAGCTTTCTACATCGCCCACCTCATAAGTACGGGTATCTCATCCATGGACAAGGTGGTCATAACATCCCTGTATTCTTTCCTTATAAGACTGATAATTGAATACAATGCCACTTTCGGCATGTACCTCACAAAGCACATGCAGCAGCTGGAGAGACCACAGAGATTGCTCACCCAGAGAATCCAGGGCCTCAAACATCTACATTACACAGATAGGCTAAAAGCCCTGTCTCTCTACTCAGTCTCCTACAGACTCCTCTGAGGTGACCTCTGTCTGGCATACAAAGCAATCTCAGAACCAACCTTGATGGGACTGCTGCATGTCCGCAAGTCAAGTTCCACTCAAGTAACCCGCATGCAATACTACAGTCTGGTCTGTGACATCAGTAGGACTTGTTGACGGGACAGATTTGTGTCCTAGAGACTTCCCCTTTTGTAGAATAGACTCCCTTGCTACGTAAAGCAGGAGTACCCCATTAAATCTTTTTAAGCGCAGTATGGATAACTGGATGGGGAACAGAAAATACACCCCTGGGATTCCACCTATGTCCCTGCTGGACAGTGGCATAGGGTGCTGACTTGTTGGAACATGGTCTAAATTCTTGGCTAGACTTGTAAGAGCCTCAGGGCCAATAGCGTAGTAACTTCCTGTGATCCTAAGATCCCAGTCATGAAGGGATTTGAGTATAGTAATCTGAGTATGGTGCATTGGGGTAGAGAGTTGAATACTGTAGCACAGTCTGATATGATTCAGTGTTAGTGTATAAGACAGAACAAATGAAGATATAAGTGTTGATTTAGAGGGGCAGTAACACCCATGTCACAGACACACACACGCATACACAAACACGCACACAGAGAAGTTTGTGTCAGTGTGTGTGTTTCCTTAGGATAGCAGCATGAGCAATGTTTGAAATGGATGTGCATGGCAAATGCTTTAAACTCTGACCCCAAGCATGAGTGGCGGAATGCATTTAATGTCAAACATGTCAGTCCTTTTAGTTCCTGTAATGACTCCTTTTAATTGAAAATGGCTATCCATTGCTTCAGACAGTTGGGAGGGCATAACCCATTGCCAGTGTAAGCTGGGCACTGTAATGTGTCATATTATCCCAATCCGCACATTGGGTTGTTTGGAGGTGGGGAGTAACTGACTAGCTGTGATTGTCTGCAGGCAAGACATGTCACACAGTATGTCACTCTTGGCATCCTTCGATCTGTTATTTAAATATAGTAGACCCTAATAGAGGGGCGTGTTTGTACAGGGGGTGGGGATTGTGGGACACATACACACACATGTATGTGTGTAGGCACACGTGTACAAGTTATACATATACATACATATAGCACATGGTGACCACTACATGTGGAATGTATGCACGGGGTAAGACAGAGCACTTTATATTGGAGGCATGCTATATGAGAAAAAAAACAAAGAAGCAAAGGGCAGGTTCATAAATGCCACTAAATGTCAATGATATGGGTCATTGGGGAGGCAGTGAATATATATATTTTATTATTATTTTATTTATTTTACATTTGTTAACCGGGCTGGTCTAGCTGGATACATATCCGTTTTCAGTAGAGGCCCGAGGAGAAAAGCTCCAATACACAATAGAAGTACATAATTAAATTGCAAGATTCAAAGTATTGTTACAACAAGAGAATATAGCTTACATATGCAGGAATGAAAATTTACATAGATGTTATATAAGACAAAAGGACAGACAGGAAATTATACACAAAACATTGATTTCGTTACAGATACTGGAAAATAGACGGAAATCAGAGATTTTCCTTATTACTAAAAGGAAAGAGAAATTTTAGAGATCTGCAATTAGGGAAATGGGCTAGGGAAGTGGAACTAGAAGTTATGAGATATGTAGTTAGTCAGGTTCATGACATGGGCATGTCCATTGTGTGGAGAGATATTCTTTAAGGTTAGCTTTGAAATGATTGAGCGAAGTAGTAAGTCTAAGGTTGTTTGGCAGGGAGTTCCACTGCTTGCCAATGGAATTGGCGTAAAGGGCATCCCCACCTGAGTTTTTTGCTTTAATGGTTAGGATCTGGATGCTGTTTGATGATCGGAGACTGTTGAGGTTAGTATATGGAGTGAGAATTTTGCACAGTGAGGGAGTTCTATCAGGATGGTTGATTATTTTATAAGCTTCGAGTTGGCTAAGTTTGAGGAGATTTGGCAGTTCCAACCAGCCAAGTCTTCGCAGATTAAGGCAATGATGGGTTTGATAAGGGGAACCTGTAATAAATCTGGCAATGTGGTTATAGGCAAGAGAGAGCATGTTAAGTTCACGTTTATTGAGAAAAAAGAGGATCGGGAAGCATAGAGGAGGGAAGAGAGGAGATGGGTGCGAGCAATAGTTAATTTGGTAGAGAGAGTTAGGAAGTTATTAATTCTGTACATAGATCCTAGTTTTTTGTTAACAGACTTAACTGTTTGGGTAATGTGTATGTCAAATTTGAGCTTATGATCAATAGTGACACCTAGCAGTTTGGTACTGGTGACAGGGGTTATGAGGGTCCCATTATTGGATTTAATATGAAAGGTTATGTTGTTAGTGTTTGGGAGTTCTTTACCTAGAGGTGAGAAGACGTTGGGGAAGAAAAGTAATAGTTTGGTTTTAGCTGGGTTAAGTAGAAGTTTTAAGTCAGTGAACCATTTTTCAACTAGTGAAAAACAATGTTGTGTGGTCATTTGGAGATTCGAGGGAGACGCCGGAGCAGATTAAGGTGGAGTCGTCGGCATATTGTATGCAGGTGGATTTAGGGATGACTGATTGAAGGTCATTTATGAAGATGGAAAACAGAAGTGGGCCCAGTATCGAGCCCTGAGGAATGCCTATGGTATTCGGGAGCAGTCCTGATATTCTGTTTTGCCATAGGACAGCTTGTTGCCTACCAGTGAGGTAGGCCTTGAACCAGTTTAGTGCTGGAGTGTCCAGACGTAGGGTTTCAAGGATGTTGAGAAGGAATTGATGATTGACCATATCGAATGCTTTTGATAGGTCCAGAAAGAGGGCAGATGATATGAGTTTGCTATTGCGATTGTTGTTGATTGAGTCAATAAAGGAAAGGAGGGCAGTAGTTGTACTATGGTGCGGGCGAAAACCATATTAGAACAAGATGAAGTATATTACTGTGGAACTTAACAGTCAAAATTAGTAGATTTCCTCAGAAGGGGCACATTCCACAGTTACAATAATAGGAGCATAATGAAGAAACAACTTACGTTTTGACTCTGAAGCTGTTACTTTATTGCAATTTATAGTCTTCATAATACATATGTCCTTAGATTTTTTTAACAACATGATGTTCATTTTTATTGACTTTCAGAGGGAGAAAATATGTAATATATAAAACATATTATTTGTTTTAATAACATATGAGCTAATAACTGTAACTTACTTCTTGAAGTTCATGTTTTCCAGTACTTTTTTTATCTTAATTTTATCCTCCACTGCCAGCCGTCATCCCTCTTCTAGCCCCCTCACTAAGAGGATTTGACCAGCCTTATGCATAAGCAAACTAGGCAGTTGTTTAGGGTGCCACTCGACTGGGGGGGTACTATTCCACCTTTTTTTTCTTTCACTTGGTTTAAAAGCAAACAATGCTAATACTGTGGTGCCTCTGTGGAAAGACGCCAGTGCTGTAGCACCTTTAACAAAAACACCACATACTGCTTAGTTTCTGGGCTTTTTGCTTGGTCCATATACACAATGAATAACAGAGGTGCAAAAGTTCTGTGATTTGTTGTGTACGTCACACTGAATGAGAGGAAGCATACAGCCTGGAAACTTTGAAGAATGAAGGATAGTATAAACAGTGTTGAAAGACTGAGAAGTGGAAAATAATCCAGTCAGTGTTGTTAGCTAATATCTTACATGACTGTAAGGGTTTGCAAGAAAATGCTGTGGTTGAGGTATATGCCAAGGAGAACACACTACTTTGTAGCAGATAAGATTTTCTGGCAGTTAGATATTATAGATGATGAACTTTGTAGGATTATTCTGTATTTGTGTGATGCAAGGTGGTATATTTTACCCAAGGAATGGCTTACTGCATGTATGAACTAAGCTCCAGTGAATTATTCATTTATTTTATTGCTTTTAGGCCAGAAGTGCACAAAAAGTGGGTAGCCAGCAGTACGCATGGGCAGAAGGGGACCCATGGGATGGCCTAAGCCATCACAGCAGGTTCTGAAGGCAAACGGAAATGTTAGAAGGGCAAAACACAGCCAGTCTACTGAGGCAAGATGGGTATCAAAAGTCATGGCAGACAGAAAGCAGGGGTAGCACTACATTGATGGTGGGTTGTCTGAGGATAATTGTTGCACTAATACCACAAGAGTACATACTCTGTCCTAGTGGCAAAGAAGGATGCCATCACCAAGAGATATATAGTATAAAACGTAACTGTTATTAAATCCTATGGAGGTTAAAAGGGAGCAGTACTTGCTTGGGCAGCTTACTCCAATTAAAGCCTTGGAGAGACATCTTTTTAGGTACCATTTACTTGGATTAAGAAGGAAGGCATAGGAACATGCATGTGGCAATGTTCAATGATATCCTAGTGAATATTTTAATAGGGAATTATTTTGATTTTACAGTACCTGCTATATATGTGGTAGATAAGTCATAGTTTGGAGACAAGGATTTGGGAAGGCACCAATGTGTGGCATAGCCAATGCCCACACCTCTGTCCAAGACTGGTGACATATGTGTTTCAGTTAGTAGCAGAGAGCCAGAATCTGAGCTCCACCTTGTGAATGGTACTCTTGGAAGGGATTACTTCAAGAGAAGAGGAGAGCTGAGTAGCAGTAGCAAGCCTGAATTTGAAGCACCAGTGTCAGAACATACTAGACTCCCTTTAGAGTGGGAGTTAGTGAGCATCAGGAAAAGAGACTTGAGATAGGCTCAGCTCTGATACTCTACTTTGCAGAACTTGAGGAAGACAGCCTAGGTAGCTTCTGCTCCTCAAGTCCAGGGTGAGTCCATTTACTTGGACAAAGGGTTATTGTATAGAGAAACTAATATGATGTGTGACAATTATAGTTTCATAATGTCTCTGGAGACAAAGCTGTCACATACAAGTACTTATAATAACAAACAGGTTGTCAGTAACACACAGACCCAACACCCACCTCACATACTACAGACTACTCACACAGAGCCACATATGTTGAGACTCTTAAATGTAATCTCTCAAAGCTACAAAGACATCCCAGACATTGTATAATATCCTCAGCGACCTCAGCAGCATTCCACAAAATCAACACCCAGTGTGACACACACAACAACATCCTGCAGTGTCTCGGCTTCTAAGCCCATAAGGCACACCACCACACAACCTGATATTTTGGTCATAGGAGCCTTTGCATGTCCCACTCACCAGGCTAAATAAGGAGATAGTCACAGTCAGCTGTCTGTCAGGTCACACACACATACTTAAGTCATTGAATCACAAGTACCAGTATGACTCACTCATAATCCATGTGGGCATAAACAATCTTAGGCATACCTCCCTGGAATACTTGAAAAGACACATTATGTTGCTCTTGGTCTGCATTGTTCTTGGACTGTGTGTTTCAACACAGTATGACCCCTAGTATTGAGCAGCATTCTGCATTTCCTAATGATAATGCTACAGTGTGAACAGAAAACATTTGACTTTAACGATTGTCTTCAAGTATGCCTTCATTCAAATGGGGTATGATATTTGTCAGCCTGGAAGGATGGGGATGGTCTGCTCCTGTTCCTTCTGAGATTTCAAATATTGGCCAAAACCTTCACCATCCACATATTGCCTTTCTTAGGTATTGCCAACCTCATAAATCTACAGGCATAGCTAAATCTGAAGGAGGTACTGCGGAGTGCCAGGAGTCTAAACAAGAAACTCCATTCCTTGCAAACTCTGTTCACCCTGGAGAAGGCAAACATCTGTGCAGTTCCTCAGACATGATTTAGAGCTGCAGAGAGCACCCCGGCAGTGCAGGGCTAAAATGCCTTCCAAACATTTAGACCAACTACTACATAACAACGGTGGAGATTTCTCTACATTTAAAACAAACACACTTCAAGGCTGGTCCAACAGTATGATGCATTTGACCTCCTCTGCGTCCAAATTGCATTAAACAAAGTCCTTTTTAAGGGTATAGTTTCCACTCCATGACACAGGAGTACCATAGTACACATGCAAATGTACTGGAGACGCACTCTCTATTCAATTTTTTGTTTTATTTTTATTTATTTTACATTTGTTGACCGGGCTAGTCTAACTGGATTACATGTCCATTTTCAGTAGAGGAAACGTCATACTCATGGTTAACTTTAACTACTCCAGCATAAACTGGGAATCATACACAATCCATAGCATGCAGGCCCAGAGATTCCTGGACTCTGTAAGATCAGTTGGTCTGTACACCCACTAGGAGCACAAACGTGGTGAAATATTGTACTCTCCCTAGTGTAATGTCCTCACTGGTCAGGTCAGACCATAAAGCTGTTACCTTTGAAGTAAAAGTAAAACCAGAGACACTGACTAACCCTGGAACTTTTAGGAATTATACTGTGGCAAATTTCCTATTACTAGGTAACACCCTGGCAAAATTTCAGGCACCCTCCAAATCCCTGAGAATACAGGTGCTTATGTGGACTCATTCACAGAAACCCTGTATTATCATATTAGTAGCTGCATAGAGATATCTGCACCTACCAAGATTAAGCACAAATCCCTCACCAACTTAAACAAGCAACTCAAGGGGGAGCTAATCATGTATACCAAAGCCAAAACTGAGGTAAAACTAGCCTCACCAGCCAAGCACAATCACAAAACTTTCATCAGGTGTGTCTGTAACCTCAAAGGCAGTACATATTGACGTATCAAATCAATTGTATATGGTGCCACCTGTATGGGACCAGAAGATATAGCAAACCCCGCTGAGCCAACAAATTTAACTCCAGTTTTACCCCCCCCCCTGGCAGATGTCCCACAGGAAATACCCACATCCATACACACCCCTAACTATTAATAGAGAGCAAGTACTCAAGGTGATCTTTAAGTCCAATTATACTACATTGATGGGTCTTGGTAATATCCCAGAATGCCTCAGTAGTAGCATGAAATATGAACTATTGGGCTCACTAGAATCACTGTTAACCACAGCCTCCAAACAGGCTTTATGCTAAACAGAGAACTTCAGTGGTTATCCCACTGCACAAGGGCTGGCCATTAGTGGACCCTAGGAATTATCAACCAACAAGTCTGACTAGCCTGAAATGCAAAGCTATGAAGAGAATAATCATGGATATCTTAAATAATGATACAGGTAATCTACAAACATTTTACCCAAGTCAGTTCGAGTCATGCAAGGGCAAGTCTTGCTTGCTCAATCTGATTGACTTCTTTGACAAGGTCAACAAAGCAGTGCACAAGGGCAGAATGGTGCACACTGGCTACCTTGACATGGCCAAGGCATTTGACACAATACCCCACTCAGGCATTATAGAAAAGCTCACTAAACTAGATATAAACTCCTATTTCACCTGCTGGATATCCCACTGGCTTACAGACAAGACTCAGGGAGTTCAGTTAGGGGAGTCTACTTCCACAGAAAGGCCATTTACTAGTGGGGTGCCTCAGGACTCAGTGATGGGTCCACTTCTGTTTGGCATCTACTTCACAGAGGTCAAGGCTTATATCAAGTGCCTCTGGCTAGCCAAATTCACAGATTGCAAATTGGGTGCAGTGACTGAATTCCCCCAAGACACAAAATATCGTCCAGAGTCTAACACAGACTAATAACTGGTGTCATGGTCTAAAACCCACTGCCAAAAAGTATATCGAAACATCTTTTGGAAAGATGGCCATCCCAGCAAACTGCTGCACTGACAATACATCACTAAGAGTTGACGGCAAGGATTTAGGGAATGCATGTAGACAGTGATTTGACATTTGACTATTATATGCCTACAGTGGTGAAGAGATCATTCTATGTTTTGCAACTTATAAGCATGGTTAATGGATCTAGACCTAAACATTATTGTTCCATTGTGCTCTGCTCTCATAAGATCAATCATTGAGTACAGTACCCCCTTTAATATGTATCTAGCCAGGCATTTGCAGCAGCTGGAACATCCACAGAGGTTCCTCACAAAAGGAGTGCATGGTGTGGAAAACAAGTTCTATGCTGATTACTTCAAAGCCTTATCCTTATACTTGGTCTTCTGCAGGCTGCTAAGAGACAACCTATGCCAGTATTACAAGGCAACCTCTGATCCAGCCCTAATGAACCTGTTGTACATCCGTTAAACAAATAGCATCAAGAACATCTGATCCAGGGACCTAAACCTTTTGTGTAACATAAATAGGACCTGCTGGAAGGACAAGTGTGTTTCTCAGAGGCTCCCACTTCTCTGAAATAGGCTTCCCCACCATGTGAAACAGAGTTCATCCCTGCAGTTATTCAAGCAAAAGTTGGATCAGTTGATGGGGAACCATAAATATATAACCCTGGTCTGGCACCTATGTCTCTGTTAGATGAAGCTTGTACATGCTTGGCTACCCATGTCTAAATCCATTGTAACAAGAACATATATATATATATATATATATATATATATATATATATATATATATATATTTCCTTTAATTTTTTGTAGCTTGTTACACTTTTGGTGCCTTTTAGTATTGTTAAACCAGGAAGTAAAACTGATACTTTGTTTCTGACAAAGTTCCTGTTACATTGGAATGAAAGTGCTTAAAATGTAGATTAAAGGTTTGTTGCGACTTCTGGTATGGCATTTTATATATATATATATATATATATATATATATATATATATATATATATTACACCCACAAACCTCTGGGAACTGTTCCTGTCAAATTTTATGAGCATGGCTAGGCTTAAAAAGGCTTCTTTAGACTGTTTTGAAACATTTCTCATCCCTGTATATTTTTTTCTCTGTTCAAATGCGGTATATCTGCTTTGTAAAAAATCACAGATGTTCTTGTTTCACTGTTGCAGTCATCACACTTGGGTTATCTGCCTGCAGGTATCCGTCAGTCGGCCCGAATACCAGCGATTTTAGTATTTTTGCATCAGCTGTTGTCGCTTCAGGACTGACGTCAGGTCGTTAGGCGTATAAAAACAGGCAGCTGACGCCATTACATCAGTCTTTCTTGCCGAGGAGCACGAAGAAGAAGCAGTTCGCACAAGTGCCGGTCAGCCACTACCTGAGTTTTCGTTCATAGGTTCATAGTTTAGTACTAGGCTAACTGCCCCTGCGAGCCATTTTAAGCCTAGCCAGTTATCCCTTATGAGACTCAACGCCTGCACCTTGTGTTTGTAAGGCAAACACCTTATCTGTTAAGCCACCCTCCCAACCCAAAAACCAGGGGCACATTTTAAACATTGCTTGTATAATTTTGGAAAGTTGTTTGCATAAAATGTTGTTACCACCATGCATTTCACTGCCAAGTCTTGAACCTAGAACCCTGTGCACTACAGTCAGAGCAACATACCACTAAGCTAAACCAGCAGTTTTATTTTCCAAATTGTTTCAATTTCCAAATTGAATCATCCTGAAGTTTTGTAAAGCTAAGTTGGGGATCCTTTTTTCTTGCTCTAACCGATGATGGAAAAAGTTAACAATTGTCTTGCCAGTGGAAAGCAAATACCACACCGAGATTTCCATTCGTACTGCATCACCTGTTTAGGCGCAGACTACAACGTACCTCGCTGTCAGTTTTGTGCTTTGTTCAGTGCCCGAACTATTCATCGTTGGGCCCTTATTGTTGCTAAATACTTTCGCTCTTGATCTCTGTATTCTGAAATAGCTTCACTAAGCCGTCCGTCTACCGATCTTCTGAAAAAATGTAAGGATAAAGACAGAGACAGACCGCATAGGTCCAGAACTGCCGACGATGCTTCTGTTAAGCTAGTTGCCAGTTCACTGGTACTCAGTGAGGTGCTTTTGCAGCCCCTGATGCCTGCTGTGATGGATTTGCAGACCGCTACTGAGACCTGTTTGGAGTCCAGTATGCCGCGAGACTCTTCTATGACTATGAAACCTGCGGATGTCTCTACCTTGGATGGGTCCGGAGCCACGTTACAGGCACCGGCTTCCGAGGAAGGTCTTCGCATTATCCATATTCGACACAAACCAACCACTTCTTTTGCGTCTTCAGTTCTGTCTAAAACTACAAGAGTACTAGCTGCGCCTAAAAAAATGACGACCCAAACTCAAATACTTGCTTCCTTGCCACAATCCCAAATGCTTAAAATGGCAGAAGACGTGATAATGCTGATTAGGGGAATCCAGCCTTTTCCTGCTAAGAGAAAGAGACCTTTCCCCAGTAGCTTTAACTGACCAAGAGTCCAATGACTCTGAGGTTTCTGAATATGAACACATGCCTTCATCTGCTTATGAGGATTCAGATGCAGAGGAATCCATTCCTTCCGCTTCCCCTCCAGAGGATTTTTCTTTTGGTGAAGCCCTACATACTTTGAGAGATCATTTCCACTGGGAAGCCAGGATTATCCTCCATCCAGAAAGAGACTCGGAATTTTTAGATCTGTCACAGCATAGACCCCTAGCTATCCCTCCTGTTCTGGATTACGTGGATTATGTCTTTATGTAATCCAGTCTAACACCTGATACTTTACCCCCTGCTCCAAGGAAACCAGACAGGTGCTACAGAGTCCCTGACTCTCTCAAATGTCTTTTCAAAAATCCTACTGCTGACTCAGAGGTCATCTCCCAAGGACCTAAAGACATAAAAGCAACTACAGCTAAGAATCCCACCCCTTCGGACAGGGATTCCTGAGCCTTAGACAGATGGGGTAAAAAAGTATACATCTCTGTAACTCTCGTCATTAGGGCATTGAATTGTCAGGTCCACATGCTGAAATACCAGCAACATACAATGGAACTTAGTAAGCAAAAATGATCTACCTTTCCTGACTGTGCAGAAAGTAAAGAATTACAGGAACTTATGCATTCTGAAAGCCAAGTCAGCAAGCATACCTTGCAATGTGGGTTTGACGCCCTAGAAGCATCTTGCAGGGCAGCCGTCACAGGTTCTGTACTTAGAAAGCATGCTTGGCTTAAGGAGCAAACCTTGCCATACCATGTCAAATCAAAATTACTGGACGCTCCTTTGAAAAAGGACAATCTGTTTGACACCAAAGCAGAAGAGGTTATAAAAAAGATGGAAGAAAAGGCTAAGTCTATGCAGACAGTCAAAGATTGTTTGCAAGTGCAGCCTCCAAGATTCAGTAGGCATTGCCCCTCGAAACATTGGTCCTTTCCAGCCCCCCCCCAAGGCCATCTCAAACTAGACCCAGGGAAAACAGACCCCCCCCAGATTACAGTCTCAGGGTATGCAGAGATCTAAGCAATGGAGTACCTCCACTTATAAAACAGGGAGTGCTAAGCCACCCACTTACGGAAAGAATTCACAATGACTTCTCAGCTCCACTCACCTCTACCCAATTGCTTGTGCCCCTAGGAGGAAAACTTGCCCACCATGCAAAAAGCTGGACCTCCATCACCAAAGACCGATGGGTCCTCAACATAATATCCCAGGGGTACAAATTGTATTTCCACACTCTGCCAACCCCAAAAGGGTTCCCAGACCTTCCTCCAAACCAGTGGGCAGAGGCATAAAGCCAAGTTCAGTCCCTGCTCTCCATAAGGGAAATTCAGCCTGTTCCCACAGAACAGATAGGTCATGGGGTTTATTCCAGACATTTCCTGGTACCCAGAAAAGAGAGCACCTGGTGCCCAATCTTAGATCTTTCCATTCTAAACACCTTCCTGGTGGTACCAAAATTCTAAATGCTCACCCTTCAGCAACTTCTCCCTATGCTGTCCAGACATGCCTGGTTAGCCACCCTAGACCTAAAGGAAGCCTATCTGCACATCCATATCAGGGACTCATGCAAGAAATATCTACGTTTCAGGGCAGGATCTATGCATTCTCAGTTCTCTGCACTTCCCTTTGGCTTATCCACTGCTCCCAGAGTCTTCACAAAATGCCTGGCCCCAGCCATACCCTTACTTGGATGATTGCCTGATTCAAGCAGACAGTCAGGAAAAGCTGTTGCAGCACCTGACATTTGTAAAGGACCTTCTAACCTCCCTGGGGTACACTGTCAATGAAAAGAAATCAAAACTAGTACCCAGTCAAAAGATTGTATTCCTGGGAACAAGCTTGGACGCAACATCCCAGATGGCATTCCTTACTCCAGAAAAACAAGCCTATCTAACAGGCTACTTCGCTCAAATGGCCACCAGGACCTAGCTATCTGCAAGGAAAATCCTACAGGGTCTAGGGTTTATGGCCTCTTGCATTCTACTAATTCCATATGCCAGACTGCATATGAGGAAACTTCAGTGATACTTAAAAAGTCTTTGGTGCCAACATTCTCAGGACCTGGAAACCATCATACCTATCATACCTTGCCTAAAGACAGAGTTTCTTTGGTGGGCAGCCGCATGCAACCACAACAAGGGACTTCCCTTTACACAACCCCATGCGGTCCAGACCCTGACCACAGACGCATCAGACTTTGCCGGGGGGCCACATCTGGATGACACGTGCATTCAGGGTCACTGGAACCCAAGCCAAATTCATCTGCACATCAACCAAAAAGAGATGCTAGCTGTTCAGCATGCTCTGAAAGCTTTCAGATCCCTACTTTCACCAGGACCTCTGCTAATAAAAACCGACAACACCACAGTGATGTGGTACATCAACAAGCAGGGGGAGGAACCCACTCTGGAGGCTAGCAATGACCCAGTGGAACATGGCTTTGGCCATGCATATTCATCTGCAAGCTCAATTCCTGCCAGGCAAACTAAATTCTCTCGCAGAAGACTTAAGCAGAAATCTCCTAGACCCATACAAGTGGCAATTAGACCTCAACATCTTCAGCCTTCCAACCCAGAAATGGTGGACCCCAATGATGGACCTGTTTGCCTCCCCCTACAATCACAAGCTCAGCAAATTCTGCACCAGGACACCTCACATATGGCCTGGAAAGTGGGTGCCCTATCCTTCCAGTGGGTAAACCTCTCAATCTATGCATTTCCCCCGCTGCCTCTTCTTACAAGAGTATTACTCAAGATAGGACAGGAAAGACCAAGGGCAATCCTGATTGCCCCAGCCTGGCCATGCCAGCACTGGTACCCACTACTGGACAGTCTGTCACCAGTGCCACCATGGCACCTACCCCAGATCCCAACCCTTCTCACTCAGCAGGAGAGACAGATCTTGCATCCGCAACTGCAAACTTTGAACCTTGCAGCCTGGCTTATTCCTTGAATTCTCCTCCAGTGGCCAGCCTAGGCAAGCAGGTGGTGGACGTCATTCTTGAAGCCAGAAGACCCAGTACAAGGAAATCCTATGCTGATAAGTGGAAAAGGTATTGTTGATTCAGTCTAAAGGAACGGACACAACACTGTCCTCTTTACCTCTCATCTTGGATTACCTAGCAGATCTACTCCACAAAGGCCTATCCTTCTCTTCCATTAAGATCCATGCCTCTGCCATCTCTGCTTATTACAGCACTGAGCTGCCTCTCTTCTCTCACCCCCTCTTCAAACAGTTCCTGAGTGGGGCCAACAACTTAAGGCCACCAAGGAGAGCCCCACCCCTGCTTGGGACCTTAACTTTGTGCTAGAAAAGTTCACACTACCCCACTTTGAGCCTGCAGAGTCAGCTGAGTTAAAATTCCTTTCTTGGAAAACAGCCTTGCTTCTGGCCATCACTTCAGCTAGAAGACTGAGCTTACAAGCACCTATGGCTGTGGAACCCTTCATTATTTTTCATGCTGACAGGGTGTCCCTCAGGACTAACCCTACTTTTATGCCTAAAGTGTTGTCCAGTGTGGCTCTCAACCAATCTATCCATTTGCCAACTTTTTTCCCCAATCGTCAAAATAAAGGGGAAAGGATCCTTCACTGTTTAGACGTGCACAGACATCTCAGATTCTACCTTGACAGGACTAAGCCCTTCAGGAAATCTGACCATTTACTAGTCAGCTTTGCACCAAGGGCAGAGGGCAAGGCCATATCAAAACAAACCATCTCCAAATGGATTGCACACTGTATCCATTTCTGTTACAAACACCATAGAAAACTACCCCCTCTGGGGATCAGAGCACATTCCACTAGGGCAACTTCAACCTCTACAGCATTCCCCATGGGAGTCCCCTAACAGGGACATTCTGGAAGCTGCTACCTGGAGTTCTGTTCACACCTTCACCAAGCATTACCACCTGCCTATCTTTTCCAAATTCAGGGCAGGTTTTGCAACAGCAGTCCTGCAAGGCATACTAGCCAGCCCCAACTCTTCTTGACTGCCTCCACCCTTTCTTCATCTTTGGGAATCTACTCAAGTGTGATGACTGCAACAGTGAAACACAAAGAACATAGTGCAGTTGTGTACACTTACCATTAATGTAGATGTTCGAGTGTATTCACTGTTGCAGTCCTGGTTTTCCACCCTCCAGCCCCCTTCTCTCTCTCTCCTTCTCTATCACTATTACTCACCCCTACAGGGCTATTGGTATTTACTTTTTACTGGTGGTGTTTTTTTCCACCATAACTTAGGTCTCTATTTGGGGGGCTCCTGACATTTGTGGCAAGAAAAACTGATGTAATGGTGTCGGCTGCCTGTTTTTATACCCCTAACGACCTGACATCAGTTCTGAAGTGACAGCATCCGACGCAGAAATACTAAGTCTCTGGTATTTGGACCGACTGAGGGCTACCTGCAGGCAGATAACCCAAGTGTGTTGACTGCAACAGTGAATACAATCAAACATCTGCATTTTATGGTAAGTGTACACAACTGTACTTTTCCTTTTCTTATCAAATGTGACATATCCCCATAACAAAAACCTGCTTTTTGCTTGCCTGTCCCCTTAACATTTTCTTGTTTTTTCCTCTCATTTGAAAAATGCTACACTTTATTGTTCAAAACATGCAGTGGCATCAACGACTCTCACGCCCCAGTCTATACTTTACAACCATCTTAGTAGTCTTATCATTTTCTAGCATTGTTCTGAAAAGGATTGTTCTGTCTCATTAACTTAAGTAGTTTTAAATTGCCCTAACAAGTTTTCTTATAGCTTTATATTTAGATTCTGAATATTGTACTCATTCTCTGACCTACTAAAACATTATCACATCAATGCATTTTTCTGCCAAAGTAGAAATCTTAAATGTCCTTTCACAGAATGCGAGTGTTCCCAAATGAATTAAAGCCCTCTGTTATAAAGCCCTAAAGGCAAAACAGTTTTGTCATAAATGTCATACCTGATTATTGCATCTACATTTATTTTAATTCTTAGCACAGGTCACTTTCTCCATGATGCTTCAGTTGTAAACTATTCATTCTGTACTTCTATTTGGCTCTCTCTAATTGCTACTGCACGTGACTTCTGCTGACCTTCTATACTTGACCATTTCACTGAACTTTACTTTCCGCAACACTCTGCATTAAAAAAAAAAAAACTTTCAGTCCTTCTCCTTAAGATCAGCTACTCTGCTGACCAGGCATGTCTCCATATGTCTCTGCTCATCTTGCAGTTCATACCAGTCTTGACTCCTGTCAACTAGAGTGGTTAACAGTATTCTAATAGTATTTTCCATATTCCTTCCAATGGCAGCCAACAGTGGACTGTTTAAATGTGTCTTCATTGCTTCTGCCCTGGGTAATAGTCTTCCACTGGTTCACTTTCTGACATTTGAACCAATATTTTATTAAATAAGCCGCCACTTTTTGAAGCACTCTTATCACCGCAACATTGTTTTCTTCATACCTTTCTTTCATAGGCATATAACAGCCCTGGTCTTAAATTCCATTATTCTGACCACTCTCTTCTGAATGCTAGTAGCAGCCCTATAACACCTTTTAGTATTCATAAAGAGTAGGAAATTTTCCAGATGCCCAGACCAAATTTCCCTTAATATGGATACCATCTTGGGTCTTCCTTGAAAAGGGGTCATTGACCTTATGAGACTGACCCTGTCAACAAAATATGAATCTTGCCACAACTTGAGATGGGTAACCCCCCCCCCCCCAAATCTCTTTCCAGGAACCCCCTTAGGATCTGATTATGCTTTCCCAGGATTGTATGTTATTCCTTAACAACTAAAAGCCTTGTGTCAGGGGTACCTGCATACCTACTCAGAAAAGGAGCCCCCCCCCCCCACACACAGACTTTTGATTCCTCTGTGTGACTGATGAGCTGTCTAATGTTTCCATTATGTCTTCCCCTCTCAGTTTTGAGTCAGACCTAGAGAAAGTCCTGCCTCTTACCCTGTACCAGCAGGTTTGTTTATGGTGATATCTCTCTGAAAGAGCATTTTCATTGCGATTCTACTGAAGGTGCTCTTGAGCTTCTCAGAGGCAAAGTTCCATACAGTGTCTTTGCAAGAGAACACTCGTTTTTCAGTTCAATACCATATTCCTGGGCAATTTTAACTACCCCTATAAACTGGGAATCTTACATGACCCTTAACTTCCAGGCCCAGTGATTCTTGGACTTTGTCAACACCTATGAATATCAGAGCACCTCGCTGACCCTCTTCAAGAGAAATCTGTATGAGTGGATGGGAAACAGAAAATTCACCCCGGGGATAACTCCAGTGGCTCTACTCGACAGAGGCACTGGGAACTAAGGTCGGGTAGGACTATGCCAGGGTAATCATATGGCTAGGCTTGTAAAGGCACCAGGGCCATTAGCCTAGTACACACCTATGAGATACAGGACAGCTAGGTCTCTAATGGCATGGAAAGGCAAGGCATAGATTTCCTTCAAGAGTCTATAAGATACTGAATAAAGAGACAGTACTCCCAGTCACTTTCTCTCTACCAGTAGCTCTTTTTTTTTAATTGGTTGGTAGCATGGTTGGGTATGCTTATTTTCAGCCCAGAGCCACATGCTCTAGGGATCTAAACCTCACCATAGCAATAAGTAGGATGTGCTGGAGGGATAGATTCCTGTCCTAGAGATTTCCCATGCTTTGGAACAAGATTCCAATCTACATTAGGCAGAGCTTCATGCTAACACTCTTCAAAAGAAACCTTGATGAGTGGATGGGAAATAGAAAATTTACCCTCGGGATCACTTCAGTGGCTGTGCTGGACAGAGGCACAGGGAACTAATCTAAGGGGGTGGCGATAGCCAGCACATTCTGGCTAGACTTATAAATGCCTTCGAACAGATAGCCTAGTACCTACCTATGAACCTAAGATATAGCATTTCTCAGTTTTTATAAACTTAAGCTTGTTGGAAGAGAGTTTAGTGCAGTATATAGTGTGTGCGTTTGTGTGTTTATATGTAGAGAGACACACACACACACACACACATATATATATATATATATATGTATGTATATATATGTGTGTGTGTGTGTGTATATATATATATATAAATATATATATATATATATATTTTATTTTTATTTATTTTTTTTTTTGGGAGGGTCTTTACTCTGCATACATTTTTTAACTAGTGATGGTAGGCTTATAAATTAGGATCAGCTGTTTTGAGTAAGAGGAGCTTACGACTTTTGGTCCTGTTTGACAAGTTTTAAGGGTAATTGTTATGGTTTGCTGCATGAGTAGTGAGTAGGCTTTCTGTGGGGCTCATCTAGAACACAATAATTTCTGTTGAAGATGATGTCTCATCAAGGACATTGTGAACCTTACTTATACCCCAAAAATGCTGGACATCACAAGTGTACATTTTTATGTCAGTCAGGTTATCATTCAAAGTGTAATAAATTAATTGATGTTATGTATTTTGATGAATGTAATTGCTGGTAGAACAAATATATAGTAATTATGCATTTAGTGTATTTTTTATGTAGTATTTTATGCGTTCAGTGACGTAATATTTAGTGGCTTAGGTTTCTTATTTATAGGTTGCAAGGGTAGCCAAGCATACACTTTGTACTCTACAGAGCACATTTTTTCTTTGCATCACTCATAAACATAACTTTTTTCAGGCCATAATATTTTTATAGCTGTCTAAATTAATGCCTCAGACAAGTACATAACTTGCTTACAGAGAGGATTGCAAATCTAAAACAATATCTTTAATGGTTTTAGAGTTAACCACTGAAATTGATGTGTACATTATTAACTGCATGAGGCAACATTTTGAAAGATGTGTCCATTTGTTTGAAATGCTAGGTGGGTTGTGGTGTAGTCAAAGGAGTTTGTGAGTACAAAATGGAATTTTCTGGCTTTACCATACAGGTTGCTTGTTTTTACTGCACTTAGTGTGGCCAATGAGATTTTCCCACATTGTTAAATTAGTTTTTCCAAGATATCCTTAAATCTTCAATTGCATCCGCTGTGGTTTTCGTACTGATAGGAGATTCATGATCTCTTCATTTAGTTTCCCTAGGAATTCTTCACAGCATTATGGATATTTCCTGCATTTACAGGGAGTCCACTGCATATCTGCACTTTATTGGTATATAATAAACAATGTGTTTCTGTCTCTGGCCTACAATAAACTTAGGTTGTTTGATCTAGAAGGCATTCAGTGCAGGCTGTCTATTTACCCTGTCATCATTCTGATTGGTTTCAGTCCCTTAACCTATGTAGACTGTATTCCTTCAGTTGTTATTTCCTGCCTTCCTTTATAGTGTATAATTGTCTTCCTTTCAGTGTATTTGTTTATTTATTTACATTTTTTATTGAGAAAGTCCAACTGGGAAGATGCCCCTTTTCAGTGGAGGCCTGGGGAGAAAAGCTCCACTTACAGTAAAAATGAATGTATATAAAATACAGTTTATAGAGTTACCTTAAATAACAGAGATCTTTATTTGGTTGCCATTTTTGTAAAGCAAGTTTACACAATATTTGGGGTCAGTGGCTCTGGTAAGTTGGATGATCATAAGTTTGGTTTTACTAGGTTTTAAAGTTGAGCATCAGTGAGCCAGGTTTTGATAGCGGTAAAGGATCTTTGTGCAAATAAGTGTTGAATCGTCTGCATGTTGGATTAAGGTGGCTGAAGAAGTGGCTGTGCTAATTTTATTGGTAAATAGACTGAATAGAAAGGGACCTAATATGGATCCTTGTGGTACTCCTAATGTGACGTGGGGGGGGGGCTCTTGTGACCATTTCACAGCTTGTTGGCATCCTGTTGGATAGCTTTGGAACCAGTTAATGGCAGAGGGACTAAGGTTAAAGTCCGAGAGAGTAGTTAGGAATGAGATGCAGTATCGAAGGCTTTAGACATGTCTAAGAAGACTGTTGAGACAATGTTTCCTTTGTTTCTGTGGTGATTAATGTTATCATTAAAATTCAAGTGGACTGTTGTGGTGCCATGATTGGGTCTAAATCCATGTTGAGATATAGTTACTTGGTTGTTTGTTGTGAGAATTTTCAAGAATTTTAGACAGAGGAGATAGAATGGCTATGGGTCTTTAATTTGAGAGCTCAGTTGAAGTGCCAGTTGGTGTGACAGAGCAAGATTCAGAGGACAGGAAGAAATGGAAACAGTTGATCTGCTGTGGTGACCCCTAACGGGAGCAGCCGAAAGAAGAAGCAGCAGAAGTTGAGGTGCCACCTTTGTGTAGAGGGATTACATATGATATTTTCCATTCTGTGGTACTTACTGTTCAGAGATGGAGCAATTAATTAGAATGGAGACAGGGTAAGCAATTGTGTCAACTTCTATTTGAGGAAGTTGGCTGGTAGTTTGTCGGCTGCTATTGCTGTGGGCTTTAGTTTTTTAAGTATTTTTTGGATATTAGAAATAGAGACAGATTGGAAATGTTAAATAAAAATAAATAAAATCTGTTTGTGAAATGAATGTTATCCTAGCATTTATCAGAAGTTCTTAGTGCTCTCTTCATTCCTGTCAGCCGCTTAGCGATAGAAATCTGGACAAAGCCTATAATAATGGAGCAAAATAGGGACACATTTTAAATATTGTTCTTATAAACTTAGAAAGTTTTGTAGAATAACAGATTTTGTGTTAGCATGTATTTTCTGAGGGATATAAAGTATGAAATTCAAATGTGAGTCATTATTTAGTGACTTCAGATTCTCAGGGATTTGCCTGAAAACCACAAATTTTATGAGGGACAGACCAAAATATGAGGCAAAAACCTCTGGACATTCTGCAAAAATCTGGACAGTTAAGCGGTATGACTCCCATTGAGACCTGCTTTATTTTTTTATATAGCGTACCCCCCTGGTGGTGATGATTCCTGTAGGGATTGCCTATGCTATCCCATGTCTGTGTATGCCCACTCCATTACATGCATTTTTTTACCCACTCCTTTTTAATATTTTGACTTTATGGTAAGTCACTTTGGATTGCAGTCAGTCAATAATTCCAGACTAGAGTCTCATACTTTTTGCAGTATACTTGAAAGGTTAAACTGTAACTGACTACCCCCTAAGGTGTGTGGTGTCAAAGCCCACCTACACTTCCAATAAAAATACACCTACATGGCAAATAAAATAAATATGTGGAAAAGTACAGCAACTTGGAAATAAAGCCTTTCTGGCAAGGTTCATATGGCATATAATAAAACATGAACCATTCATGAAGTAAATAAAGAAGATCAGAAGAAAGCAAGACAACTCAGGTCCTACATAAATCATTTTAATGCTCATGTTGCTGGGCATAATCTAAAAAAACTGACTCAAGAGTCTGTACACAGAGTCCACCAATGCTTTTCTTAAGCGCTTCCACCTTCCAAGAGAGAGGTATAGCATGCATAATACATGTATATGAATAATCCGGGCAGATCAGTTAGTGCCAACTTCACCCCCCTCTCACCCCCTAAAGGGCCCATCTCAGTACCAAAAGATTGCCAAATTCTAGTAATCACAGCCACACAGGTAGAAACTGCACTCTCCAAAGCTAAGAATGCAGCATCCATGGGACCAGATGACATCCCAGGTTGTGTACTACATAAACTACAAAATGAACTGACACCTCACCTAAGTGTCATGTTTAATCATAGCCTCACCTCAGGATTTGTGCCCACTGAGTGGCGCACAGTTACAGTTATCCCACTCTACAAGGGGGGATCCTGGGAACTACCGTCCCATCAGTCTGATGAGCCTGATATGCAAGGGCATGAAACGCATTATCATGGAGCTTATAAACAAAGACATTGACAACCTTCAAACACTGGACCCCATGCAGTTTGGGTTCATGAAGGGCCGATCTTGTCTCCTGAACCTGATTGACTTCTTCGAATCAGTCTTAAGTGCTGTGGACGAGGGTAAGGTGGTCCACACAGGCAATCTGGACCTCGCCAAGGCCTTCGACACCATCCCCCACCCTGGAATCATAGATAAACTTACTAAGCTGGGCATAAATCCCTACGTCACTCGTTGGGTTGCCAACTGGCTTACTGACAGAACCCAGACTGTAAAAAGTAGCAGACTCCAAATCCAGCTCCAGACAAGTGCCAAGTGGAGTACCTCAGGGTTTAGTCCTGGGACCACTCTTGTTTGGCATCTACTTCTTTGAAGTACAGGCCAACACTAAGGGACTCTGGCTAACAAAGTTCACAGATGACTGCAAACTGGGAGCCATTACTGAATCCCCAAATTATGTGGATATTCTACAAAAGGGCCTTACAGAAACAGATGCTTAGTGCCAGAGCCATGGGCTCAAGCTCAATGCCATGAAATGTATAGTTATCCCCTTTGGGAAAAAACATGTACCCATGAATTACCACCATAGGTGGCAGTACACTAAACACTGAAAGTGTGATGAGAGACTTAGGGACACAGGTGGACAGTGGTCTCAACTTCGATAACCACATTGCCACAACAGTCAGGAAATCCTGTGTGTCACACCTCATCACTAAGGGCTTTTCATCCAGAAAAAAGGAAGTCATTGTCCCACCGTACTCATCCCTCATTAGACCCATTATAGAATACAATGCCCCATTTGGTATGTACCTCACAAGGCATCTGCAACAGCTGAAAAGGCTGCAGAAATACCTCACTAAAAGAATCACAGGCCTAAAGCAGATGCCCTATATTGACTGTCTAAAAAAACTCCAGCTATACTCTGTGGCATATCGTCTACTCAGAGGCGATCTCTGCTTAACATACAAGGCCATGTCAAACCCTGTGCTGTTGGACATGCTCCACTTAAAGAAATCCCAGTCCATCAGAGCCACACTCTCCAGGGATCTAAACCTTGTCATCACAATGAACAAAACATGTTGGAGTGATAGGTTTCTGACCCAGACACTCCCCATACTCTGGAATAGACTGCCCATCCATGTCAAGCAGAGCGCCTCCTTGGCCCTCTTCAAAAGGAACCTTGACTATTGGATGGGAGATAGGAAATTCACCCCGGGGATCACGTCAGTCGCCCTGCTAGACAGGGGTCCAGGGAAGTAAATATTGTGGGAAGAAATATCCAGGGAATTTTTATGGCTAGGCTTGTATAGGCCCTAGGGCCGATAGCCTAGTACCAACCTATGAACCTATAAAGGGTTAAAGTGTGAAGTTGTTAATTCACTCAGTGCACTGAATAAAAAAAACATTACAGAAAAGTATCAGTAAAATGCAACAGTCAGGCACACAGACTTGTAAAATATTTAGAAAAGAATGCAACTTTAATACATTAAAATAAATGGGCAGGGACACACTTGCTTCACTACAGCCACTGACAGCTCGCAAATTTCACACTACAATTTAGTGTTTTCAATGAAACATTAATGAAAGTGTTAAATTAATATGTAATTATTTGTTCATTTTCCATAGTTCTGGAGGTTTTAATAAGTTTATGTGTGTTGTTGCCATATTCATTGTATTAATTTTCTGTAGTTCAGTATGTTATAACAAGTAGTTGTAATAATCAGCTGCACTGCCTGTGCATGCTGTCAGTCCAGAAAGGAGCACCTGTCAATCACAAAAGGAACACAGAAACCTGCATAAACCTTGTCGGAGGTATTTGATTACTCAGTAACCACTTGATAAGCAAAACCTGCCTGTTGTTCTCTTCACTTTTTAAGTAAATTGGAAAAATCTTAAAAATTTGGGAGATAATGGAAAACACTGGACCATGCATAAGTCGCATTCAAGAATGAAGATGGCAGTATTGCATACATCACTACCAACACCAATGTAACACTTGGAAGCTTTTTTAATATCCTTAAAAAGTAACATCAGTATTCATTTTAAGAATATTAAGAAGTATTAAAGTCTAATGTCTGAAGCTGCAGACTGACTGTATGCTTTGATTATTTTCCAGAAAACCAAAAATTTCAGAAGGAAAGGGGCAAAAAATAGTAGGCAAAATAACGCATGTTAGAAGTCTATACTACAACAGGCTTGGCAATCAACACACATTTTCTGAACTAGGAAGTTCCAATGTCTGACATAGACTAATAAGAAGTTGTGTACTCACCATAACGTTCCATGTGAGTTGTTCATCTCGCCTTCATTCTTAACTGATGGGTTCGGAGCCAATCCCTCGGCTCCGGTATGGCCACATGCAAAGCTCGAGGTCTTCCAGTAGCTCGAGGCTAAGCCCCTGTCCCATGATGCACTGTGAATTACCTCAGATCTTGTTTGCTGCGTATACTATAACCATATATAATAGTTATTCCCCTATAGAAGGGAAGAAGAATTTGAGCAACCAGGATGAAACCAACATCTAGGTCAACTATCAGCCAGGAGGAGGGTAGGAGGGAGGGACATAAGAATGAAGGCGAGATGAACAGCTCACATGGAACGTTATGTTGACTACATAACTTCTTAATGTGAAGTTTTTCAATCTTGCCGTTCATTCTTAACTGATGGGTAGCATCCCAAGCACCATCAATCACAGGTGGCTCACGGGAGTACATTTCGCAGGACCGTGGACCCAAAGGAGTCTCTATCTCTGGAGGCCTTATCAAGTTTGTAATAAGTGATAAAGGTATGAGGGTATGACCAAGTGGCTGCTGCACAAATGTTATCGAGGGGAAGTTTTGATGAAAATGCAGAGGATGTAGAAACTGCTCTGGTTGCGTGAGCTTTAATCTTGTGTTGCAAGGGCATATTGTCAGCTGAATAGGCAAAGGTGATACAATCAGATAACCATTTAGACAGAGTTGTTTTAACCAGTGGTCTACCTTTCCTGGTCTGATATCCTGAAATCTTTTGTTCTATCCAAATAAAATCTGAGCTGTCTGTGAACATCAAGTTGCTGCAGCATATACTCTAACTTGTTGAATTGATTAGGGAAGAAAACTGGTAGCTCAATAACTTGGTTGATATTGGTTTCTGAACAAACTTTGGGCAAAAATGAAGGATTTGTCCTAAGTGATGCTCTGTCAGCATGAAAAATCAAATAAGGAGGGTTGATAGATAAAGCCTGAAGCTCTGACACACTGTGGGCAGAAGTAATACCTACCAGAGAAATGGTTTTCCACGACAAATATTTGAGGTCACAAGATGATGCTTGTTCAAACCGAGGGAGAATTATACTTGAAAGCATATAATTTATGTTCCATGGAGAATAGGGAGATTTCACAGGTGGTCTCATATGAAATGTCCCCTTGAGAAAAGCTTTGGATAACTTGTGGGACATTTAAACCATCAACTCCAAGATGAAAATTAGAAATAGCAGCCAACTGAACTGTTGCTGCTGCCGCTCCTTTGTTAAAGATCACAGTCAAGAATTCTAGTATGGATGTCATGGGGCTTTGTAAGGATCAATATTATTTTTAGAGGCCCATATGGGAAATCTCTTCCACTTACTAAGATATAATTTTCTAGTGGAGGGCTTATGAGAAGACAAAAGGATCTGTTTTATCTCATTGGAAAGGTTATGAAGCTTGGCTATGAGGGGAACTGGAGCAGCCAAGCTGTCATCTTCAGTAACTGCAGAGAGGGATGAAGGTCCCCTGATGGGTGTGTCAGGAGGTCTGGAACTGGGTCCAGAATCCAGGGATCCACCAAGAGATGAGGTTGAAGGAATGGGAACCAAATCTACCGAGGCCAATGAAGGGCTATAAGAATGATGGTCCTTCCCAGGGATTTTGCTTTCTATAGAACCTTGGGTATCAATGATATTGGTGGAAATGCATAGAGGAGACCCGGGGGCCAATCGTATATGAGTGCATCCCTCGGGGCTTCTCCTGGAGGTGGAATCAGGGCAAAGTA
The DNA here is from genome assembly GCF_019279795.1 of Protopterus annectens. Lineage (NCBI taxonomy): Eukaryota > Metazoa > Chordata > Ceratodontiformes > Protopteridae > Protopterus > Protopterus annectens. The sequence goes on from NC_056745.1 coordinate 562,099,592, forward strand.
GCTTCTGCATTTTGTGCTGATGTGACTGGCAAAAAAGTTGCAGCAAGGCTGGCACCATTTACAGAAAATCCAGTCCGCAATCTCTTTCTTGAGGGACCATTCATGTGGCAACAAGATTGCTCTGCTTAGTTTGTCTGCTATCACGTTGGATCTGCCCGGGATGTGCGTTGCCAACAGAAAGTGCTGGGAGGAAACAGCCCACTGCCAAACTCTGAGGGCTTCTCGACGAAGGGGGTAAGGTCTGGATCCCCCTTGTTTGTTCAAATACCAGACTACTGACATATTGTCTGTCTGAATCGCAATTGTTCCTAGAGGAAGAGAGTCATAGAAGTACTGCAACTCCAGAAGTACTGCTCTCATCTCCAGGATATTGATGTGCAAATGTGACTCCTGATAAGTCCATGTGCCTTGGGCAGTCTTTCCCTGAAAATGCCGCCCCCCCCACCCTATCAGGGAAGCGTCCATGGTCACAGTGGCTACTGGAGGGGGTAGAACAAAGGGGTGTCCTATGGTGACATGAAGAGACGTCAACCACCATTGGAGGTCTTTCTTGCAAGAGCTTGTAATCAATATTGTGTGGTCCATGGGTAGTTTCTGGTAAGACCATTGAAGGATCCGCATATACATTCTTGTTAATGGTATGGCTAGGATTGCTGCTGCCATTATACCCAGTACTTTCCGAACATCTGAAGCTGGTGCTCTGTCTTTTGATACCAATGTGCTGACATGCTGATGAAGAAGAAAGACTCTTTCCATTGGTAGCCTTAGAATGGTGGTTGAGGTGTCTAGCTCTGCCCCGATAAAAGCAATATGCTGCGATGGCGACAAGGCAGACTTTTCTGAGTTGACTGTAATGTCTAGATGATTGCAGAGTGACAGAGTGTACTCCCTAGCCTGAATCAGTTGATGCCTGGTGATGGTGGTAAGGAGCCAGTCGTCTAGGTATGGAAACACCTGGAATCCTAGATGCCTCAGGTGAGCCGTGACCACTGCCATGGATTTGGTGAACACTCTGGGGACTGTAGTGAGATCAAAGGGCAGGGCTTGAAACTGATAATGATTGGCTCCCAGCTGGAAACGCAGGTGATCTGTGGATGGCCTGGATATCTTTATGTGCTATCCTTGAGATCTTTCGAGCACAACCAGTTGTCTTTCCCTAAGAAGGGAAGTATAGACTGAAGTGTGACCATCCAGAACTTATCTTTCTTTACATATTGGTTGAGTCTGCTGAGGTCCAAAATTGGTCTCCAGTCCTGTTTTCTTTGGAACCAAAAAGAATCTTGAGTAAGTTCTGGATCCTGTTTGGTCTGCTGGCACTGGCTGGATGACTCTTTTTTTCTAGCAGCTTTCGGACCTCTATAGTTGCCTGTTCCCTGCAACTGGGTGGAACATCTGGGATTCTCCTTATGGTCGGTGGGGGTGTGGCGAATGGTTTGAAGTACCCTCTGGATATGATACTTTGTACCCAGCTGTCTTTTGTTATTTTTAGCCAGGTGTCTGGGTACAAAGATAAGAGAGCCCCGACTGCCTCCAGAGCAGGACAGTCGGGCCTCCTTTCAGGAGCGCTGGTAGGGTTGCCCAGAGAAGTGATCTCTGTCACCCTGGTGTTGCGGACCCCCTCCGCCACGAGGGCGGCGTCTTCCATTATTACCCCCTCCTCTGCCTCTGGAGGGGGGGTTCACCACGTGTGTCCCGAAAGGCTCCTTGGGCTTTCCGGAACCACATTTTCCCTCTCCTTTGACCTTTGGGATAAGGTGGGGTAGGGATGGAAAAACGGACTCTGATGGCAGACAAAGTCTTTCCCTCCTGTTCACACCTGGCCAAGGTTTCCTTCACTTTAGGCCCAAAAAGGGATGAGCCATCAAAGGGAGTGTTCACAAAGGATGACTTGAAGGGCTCCGTGAAGGAACATAAGTGCATCCAGGAATGTCTTCTAAGAGCGATTCCTGTACCCGCTGCCCTACTCATTCTGTCAGCTGCATAGGATATGAGACGCATGGATGAGTTGACAATAGAATTTAGGGTAGAAAGCTGGGCAGCAACTTTATCAGAGGCTCCTGCAGCTACTGTACCCTGAAGAGCATCTCCCAACTCCTTAAGGAGATTTCTTTGCAACCTAGTAAAATGGGTTAAGTAGTTCAGTGAACAGAGAGCAAAAGTCGCTGAACTGAACATACGTTTCCCATATCTATCCATAATCATAGACTCTTTGTTAGGAGGATGGATAGACGAGGAAATCTCAGACATTTCCTTTTTGGTGGCCACCGCCACCACCATGGCATCAACATGAACTCCTTTGGCTAAGAATGTTTTGTCTAGTTCGGCTGATATAAATTTGTTAGGCCTCCTAGCGACAGGCTCCGTAGAATCCGGTGACTCCCACGCCCTTTGAGAAACCAACGGCATGAGCTCATTGAAGGGTGGAGACACCCAAGAGGTGGAGGGTTGAGACCCAGAAGTCTTCAGTAGAACTGACTCATTCTCAGTAGGGTTTCTGGGCTGCCATTCACCCCTCTGCCTAAGGATCTCAAGTATCTCAGCAAAGGAGATATCCTTAAAGACTCCTGTGGGGTGTCCAAGTGTCTCCTCTTGCACAATCTCTTCCTAGGAGCCTCCTCATTGGGGGCTTCTGGAGAGGTATCAGAAGAGCAGGGGCCACCCTGTGGGGCTAGCTGGGGCTCTGGGTCTCTAAACTTAGCATGGATCATGGAAGCAGAAGCAGACACAGGCACTTTAGGGGATAAGTAAGCAAGGCCTGAAGCCGAGGATGTCTTGGGAGACAAAGCTATCCTCATGGCATCAAAGGCACCACTGCTCCGATGGGAAGGAGTCAATGGATCCGAGGGAACCATCAAACCCCAGTGGGCTCCGAGACAGAGGTAGGAGCCGAGCTCATCTGAACCGAAGCCCTGAGAGGGAGAGTCAGCATCGAAAAGTCGGTTTGAATATCCTCTACGGATCCGACTGGACAGTGACAGCTCCTAGAATTCCCGGTTGGTGCTGAGGATGTCTAGAGTGGATGGAGCCGAGGACAATGGAACAGGCCTTGACCCCAATGGCTCCACGATCAGCAGGTCTAATTCTTCAGGCTCCGAAGGCTGGTATGGCTCGGAGGAGTAGACAATGCAGGAGTAGTGGTCTTCAGCTCTGAAGCTGCTGGGGTCGGAGCCGACAACAATGTAGCAAGGCCTGGTACATAGGCAGTGCAGCTGATTATTACAACTACTTGTTATAGCATACTGAACTACAGAAAATTAATAAAATGAATATGGCAACAACACACATATGCTTATTAAAACCTCCAGAACTATGGAAAATGAACAAATAATTACATATTAATTTAACACTTTCATTAATGTTTCATTGAAAACACTAAATTGTAGTGTGAAATTTGCGAGCTGTCAGTGGCTGTAGTGAAGCAAGTGTGTCCCTGCCCATTTATTTTAATGTATTAAAGTTGCATTCTTTTCTAAATATTTTACAAGTCTGTGTGCCTGACTGTTGCATTTTACTGATACTTTTCAGTAATGTTTTTTTTATTCAGTGCACCGAGTGAATTAACAACTTCACTCTTTAACCCTTTATAGCTTCATAGTTTGGTACTAGGCTTTCGGCCCTAGATCCTATACAAGCCTAGCCATAAAAATTCCCTGGATATTTCTTCCCACAATATTTACTTCCCTGGACCCCTGTCTAGCAGGGTGACTGACGTGATCCCCGGGGTGAATTTCCTATCTCCCATCCAATCATCAAGGTTCCTTTTGAGGAGGGCCAAGGAGGCACTCTGCTTGACATGTATGGGCAGTCTATTTTGGAGTATGGGGAGTGTCTGGGTCAGGAATCTATCACTCCAGCATGTTTTGTTCATTGTGATGACAAGGTTTAGATCCCTGGAGAGTGTGGCTCTGAGGGATTGGGATTTCTTTAAGTGGAGCATGTCCAACAGCTCAGGGTTTGACATGGCCTTGTATGTTAAGCAGAGATCGCCTCTGAGTAGACGATATGCCACAGAGTATAGCTGGAGTTTTTTTAGACAGTCAATATAGGGCATCTGCTTTAGGCCTGTAGAAGCTTCTGCACCAGTCGATCCATATCCAAATCTGAAAGGCTGACAGATGACCTAGATGAATGAACAGATGATGCCGACTGGAGTAATGGTGTCTAAGGCACTTCAGATACCGGCTCCAAGGCTGTGGGTTGGCTCCGAAACCTGTGGAGCCGATGTCACAGACTCATCAGATTTTTTTTTTTTTTTTTTTTTTGAATGTTTGGAGTCCTTAGATTCGACAGATGACTTGGAGGACTTAGAAGATTTGCTTTCAACATCCTGGTCACTCAATGCCTCTTGAAAAGAGTGTTTTATCAAACCCCTGTCCATTAATCTCCTTTTTCTCTCTAACAGAACCCTGGACAAAAAGGAATGGCAGCGCAAGATTCTTGTAAGTGGACAGCCCCCAAACAATGTACACAGGTAACATGTCCATCAGTGACTGACATTTTTTTGGTTACAGTCCGGACATTTTTTAAAACCGGACTCGGGATGTTTGTCATCCTCATCCGCCATGATACTAATCTAAACACACGCAAGATCAAATGTTAGAGTGAAAATAATAGGCTGTAAACACACACATACACACAGACGAGCCCGAGATAAAAGTATCCAAAAACTCTTATAACTAGAACCATAACTGCTATAGAATATGCTATCTAAACACACACACACTGCCCAAGTTAACGAGGCCAAATATTTAAAGATTAAATATATATAAACACACAGGAAGGGGAACTGCAAGGAAGCTATAAGAGCTAACTGTCTAACTACCCATGTCAAAAAACTACTAATGTTTGTGTCTTTCGGCTTTTCCTGGTTAGGGGTCGCCAGAGCGGAACTCCGGTCCGCTAATGATTGGTAGTGGATTTTTACGTACTGGGTTACCAGCCCTGATGCACAACCTCCAACGAAGGCACGCCCCATTCATGTATGCCTCCACATAGAAGATGCTCTAGCTGAGAATCAAACGGGACAACGTCTTGCTATGAGGCGACAACACTACAGCAGCACCACCACCGCAGTAGTCAAAAAAAACTACTAATGCTATATAATAAAGCTACAAAATAGAAAATTTTTAAAGTTTACTGGCCCGAGCTTTCACTGGAACCTCTGATCAGATGCTGCGGCAAACTAGATCTGAGGTAATTCATAGTGCATTATGGGATAGGGGCTTGGCCTCGAGCTACTGGAAGACCTCGAGCTTTGCATGTGGCCGTACCGGAGCCGAGGGATCGGCTCCCAACCCATCAGTTAATAATGAACGGTGAGATTGAACCACTTCACATCTGTAATTTTCAGTGCTTTACCACAAAATCAAACATCTTATAAGGGATAGGGCAAAAGCAAGGCCGTTCTGTAGAAACACACAGCCATAGAAATGTTTGTATTAGCCTTTCAAGTGAAGGATCACTTAGTGTTGCTACTGATTTTGTTAAATTTGTTTGCTGTTTTTTTTTTCTGACATGACTTTTTATAAAATGCTGTTTGTGATAAGGTTTAGCTTGTTACAGCAACAGTGAGCAGCTGTCAAAGTGCGCTAATGCCGTATCATTCTAAGCAGTATGCTACTGCAGTCCAGTGTTCTCCATTACTGCCAATAGTTTTCCCTGATTTTGTACATTTGTCCCCCTGTTAATTTTTGCTTTGTCTAGAATTCTTGTATAGCTGTACATAAGATGTATTCTGAGAAGATGTAAAGAATAATACCATGGCTGAACTTGCCAGAAGCTTTTGAGAGGGCCAGGATATGGCATGCACATATTTACTACTATGTCAACACAGATGTTGCTGGTCACTGTGAATGTGACACCCTGTCACATGTACAAAAATGGGAAAAAGGGCGGTTGATACCATTTTTTATGAAGATCATTGTTGATGTTTGTGTCATCAGCTTGATGAAATCAATGCTGAGAGGAAAATAGTCATACTTATTCAAGCATATCTGTAGTTGTGAATGGGCATTTGAATGGTGTGATGTGTAGCACTGTTGACTCACAGTCAGAGGTTTTGCAGTTTATTGCTCGGTTTGGGTGACTTGTTTCAGAGTCTGAGTTTCCCCTGTGTTCACATGGGATTTTTCTGGGTACTGTGGATGTCCTTCAAGGATGCATCTGCAGTCCTTACATATGGGTTGTCCTGCCTCAGGCAGCCCTTCGGTCGGCCGGATTCCAAAGTCTAGGTCCGGCGTTGGCTGATGTCGCCCTTTCCCTGATGTCAGAGCGCCTGGGGTATAAAAGCGTCAGCCGACGCCATCTTCCTCAGTCTTTCTTGCCGCGTGGTGCCCGAAGCAGAAGCAGTTCGCAAGTGCCGGTCGGCCAGCTCCTGTAATTCAGCTACCGAAGACTTCAAAAGCTAAGTACCCCGTTGGGGACTCTTTCTTGCCTCAGCCGATGTCAGATCAAACGCTTAAAGTTAATAATTGCTTAACTTGTGGGAAACAAATACCTCATAAGGATTTCCACTCTTACTGCCTCCCCTGCCTAGGCCCAGACCACGACGTCTCAGCCTGTTCAGCCTGTGCTTCCTTCAATCGACGCACTCTTAGGCATCGGGCGGAGTTTGCAGAGGAATTTTTTGGGGCTAGTTTCTCTTACAGTATGCCGTCGGAGACTCCGACTCCTCATTTAACCAAGAAACGGAAGGACAAGGACCGACACACGTGGACCGTGGTTTCGGCTGAAACCACGGCTAGGCCTACCGCGAGTGTCTCGGTCTCTGCTGAAACAGAATCCTTGGTACTTCCGACCGTCGAAACCGCTCAACTGACAACCTCGGCCACGGAGGCCCCTACTGAGTCGGTTATAAAATTTCCTTCGGAAACTGGTGTCCTGGAAACATCCGACACCATTTCTCTAGACAAAACTACACCAGCATGTGGTGCAGCCAGGCCTCCTGCATCCATGTCCATAAAGGCATTCACCAGGGCTAAAGCTGCTAAACATCCAAAAGCTTTGCCTCCCAGGGCAATTCCTCAGGGACCCACTACAGGTTCACAGATTCTAAGTTTAGCTGAGGACCTTATTTCCTTACTTAGGGGCTCTCAGCCACATCCGGACAGGGGCTCTCAACCTCCTCTAGACAAAAGGCCCAGGGTTGAGCCCTCTGATTCCCACTCCTCAGATGAGGCCTCTGATGGCTCTGCTCTTTCGGATTACCAGGAGGAGGCCTTTTCGGCCTACGAGGATTCTGATGCAGAGGAATCTATCCCCTCGGCCTCCCCTCCTGAAGAGCTGTCCTTTGGGGAGACCCAGACCCTTCACTCCATGAGAGAGCATTTCAAATGGCAGGGCCAGGAATTCTCTGATTCCAGGAAGAGATTAAGGACTTTTTTGCATTTACCTCAGCATAGACCTTTGGCTATTCCTCCTGTTTTGAATGTCATTGATGATGTGTTCTCTGAGTCTAGCATAACCCCTGACACTCTTCCTCCGGCTCCTGTCAAACCCGATAGGTACTACAGGGTCCCGGACTCACATCATTTCCTTACAAGGCCCACTCTGCTGATCCAGAAACTATTTCCCAGGGCCCTAAAGGGGTTGCAGCTGCCACTACTAAAAATCCACTCCCCTCTGAAAGGGAGTCCAGGGCTTTAGAGAGATGGGGTAAAAAAGTGTATACTTCTGCTACTCTTTCTATGAGGGCATTAAATTGTCAATTTCATATGATACAGTACCAAGAGTATTTGTTAGATGAATTGCATAAAAAACTGTCTTCACCTGAACCCCTAGATCGCAAATCACTTCAGGATCTGGTACATAACTCCCAACAGGTTAGCAACCATTTCTTGCAGTGTGGTTATGATGCATTGGAAGCTTCATGTAGGTCAGCAATGACCGGTGCAGTCATACGTAGGCATGCTTGGCTGAAGGAACAATCTCTGCCAGACCATGTTAAAGCAAAGCTTCTGGATGCACCACTGGAAAAGCAAAAGTTATTTGGCTCCACTGCTCAGGAGGTCTTAAAGAAATTTGAGGAAAAGGCAAAATCTGTACAAACAGTCAAAGGTTTTCTCCAAGTCCAACCACCAAGATTCAGCAGAAATTGGCCTTCCAAGAATTGGTCCTTTCCAGACACAGAGAGATTTCAAAGAGGCAAGAACAGGCGTGCCAGAGGTAGAGGGCAAGCTAGAGGCTCGTACAGAGGATGTCAATGGCAGCCTCCTAACCAGAGAGGTAGTGCAGGACCTACAACTGCTGCACAAGGACAGATTCAATGACTTTACCTTGACCCCGCCAACTAGGGCTCAATTGGAAGCACCTTTGGGCAGAAAGCTTTCTTTATTCTCAGAAAATTGGCACAGTATTACAAGGGACAAATGGACACTGCAAATAATAGAGAAAGGATACAGGTTCCATTTTCACACATTACCAAAAAGAAAAGGCATGCCAGACCTGCCACCGAATCAAAGGGCAGAGGCTTTGAAACAAATCTCCAACCTAATGCAAATGAAAGCTATAGAAAAGGTTCCTCTTTCAGAACAAGGCCAAGGATTTTATTCCAGACTATTCCTTGTTCCAAGAAAAGAAAAACAATGGAGGCCTATTCTCGACTTGTCCGCACTGAATACTTATCTCATTGTGCCAAAATTCAAAATGCTGACTCTACAGCAACTCCTTCCCATGCTGGGCAAGGGGTCTTGGCTGGTAACTCTAGACCTCAAGGAGGCATACCTGCATGTCCCTATCAGACAAAGTTGCAGAAGACACCTCAGATTTCTTGCAGGTTCAGAGCATTATCAATTCTCAGCATTGCCCTTTAGCTTATCCACTGCGCCCAGAGTATTCACAAAATGCCTGGAATCAGTAATTGCACACTGCAGACTTCAGGGGATTCAAATATACCCATATCTGGATGACTGCCTTATACAAGCAGACAGCCAACAAACTTTGGTAAAACACTTGAATTATGCCATCCGCCTACTTCAGGCCTTGGGATATACAGTCAACATTCACAAATCAAGACTTGTTCCATCCCAAAGAATAACTTTTCTGGGTGCGAATCTAGATACAACCACCCAAATGGCTTTTCTCACAGAAGAAAAACAAAGACAACTACCGGATTACTTCAAAAATCTGACAAGACAAACTCAGCTGACTGCAAGGAAAATCCTGCAGGCCCTGGGTTACATGGCATCTTCTATTCTTCTGATTCCACAAGCAAGGCTGCATATGAGGAAACTACAATGGTACCCAAGGAGTTTATGGACTCAGCACAGTCACAGCTTAGAAACTTTGATACCACTCATTCCATGCCTTCAAAAGGAATTTCTGTGGTGGGCTCAAGCAAGCCAGTCAAACAGGGGTCTACCCTTCAGCAAACCAATAACCAGCCAAACCATTACAACGGACGCTTCAGACCACGGATGGGGAGCACACATGGAGGGCAGATGCATTCAAGGATTATGGTCACAAAAAGAGCTACGCATGCACATAAACCAAAAGGAAATGCTGGCAGTGATACATGCAATCGAGGCCTTCAAACTTTTTCTGCATCAAGGCCACCTGCTAATAAGGACAGACAATACCACAGTTATGTGGTACATAAACAAGCAAGGAGGTACCCATTCCTACCCTCTTTGCAGACTGGCAATGAATCTTTGGAAACTTTCCCTGAAACTCAATATAGAGCTGCAATCCCAGTTTGTGCCAGGAAAAGACAACATACTGGCGGACAGCCTAAGCAGAAATACCATGGATGCACACGAATGGATGCTGCACCCAGACATCTTCCTTCAGATAACACAATCATGGGGGAGGCCGGACATAGATCTTTTTGCCTCCCACCACAATCATCAGCTGAAGAAATTCTGCTCAAGGACATACCACCCACAAGCATGGAAAGTGGACGCCCTCTCTTTCAGCTGGAGAATTCTAACAGTGTATGCATTTCCACCTCTTCCATTAATGACCAAGGTCTTACTGAAGATCAGGACAGAGCAGACAAAAGTGACTCTGATAGCTCAGGACTGGCCAAGACAGCACTGGTACCCACTGTTAAAGAGCATGTCACGCACGAAACCGTGGCCTCTTCCTCAATGGCCACTTCTTCTGACACAGCACAATTACAAAACTCTGCATCCCAACCTGAAAACCTTGCAGCTAACAGCCTGGAGAATACCTTGACTCCTTCCCAGGATAAGCTATCCAAGAAAGTGAAGGGTATCATCATGGAAGCTCGCCGGCCTTCCACAAGAAAGGCATATTCAGCAAAATGGAAAAGATTTCGCACTTGGAGCACCACAAAGGGCCTAGATGCGACAGTGATGAACATGGCACATATCCTGGAATACTTGGCAGAAATGCTCCACAATGGCCTGTCTTACTCTTCCATAAAAATTCATGCTTCAGCAATTTCAGCAGAATACAATACTGATCCACCTGTCTTCTCTCATCCTCTCCTAAGACAGTTTCTAAGAGGAATTAAAAACATCAATCCTCCAAGGAAACCACCAGTGCCTACATGGGACCTTAACTTCGTGTTGGAAAAACTAACACTGCCTCCCTTTGAACCAGCAGCATCTTCAGAACTACAGTTCCTGTCTTGGAAGACTGCCTTCCTTCTGGCCATAACCTCAGCAAGAAGAGTATCTGAGTTACAAGCCCTCATGGCAGTACAACCATTTCTTATTTTTCATCAGGACAGAGTCTCATTGAGAACCAATCCTTCATTCATGCCAAAGGTGGTATCCAGGGTCTCATTGAACCAAGCTATTCACCTGCCTACCTTCTTTCCAAATCCACAAAACAAAGGGGAGAAACTTCTGCATACCCTAGACATTCACAGACAGTTGCGCTACTACTTGGACAGAACTAAAACTTACAGAAAAACTGACCAGCTGTTTGTAGCATATGCTGCTGGTGCACAAGGAAAAGCAATTTCTAAACAGACAATTTCAAAATGGATAGGAAATTGCATTCGATTTTGTTACTCCTTTCATGGCACAATTGTGCCAGCTAACATTAGACCTCATTCCACCAGAGCCACAGCCACCTCCACAGCCTTCTTAAGAGGGGTGGCTACCAAGGACATTTTAGAAGCTGCTACATGGAGCTCCGTGCATACATTTTCCAAGCATTACAACTTACCCTTATATTCCAGATCCAGAGCAGGCTTTGCTACGGCAGTCCTGCAGGGCATTTTAGCTACACCATCCTGTTCTTAGATCCTACCACCCCCACATTGGCTATGGTATTCTACCCATATGTAAGGACTGCAGATGCATCCTTGAAGGACATAGTACAGTTTTGTACCTACCATAAATGTAGATGTCCGATAGGTATGCATCTGCAGTCAGGTTTACCCTCCATCCTTCCCCTCTGTGGTATTCCTTGTGTACTTATCCCTCTCATAACTAGCTGGGGTTTTCTATTATGGTGTATTTGTTTTATATTTCTGTGCATGTTTGGATTTTATTGCATCTCTCCAAATTTAGCCTTCCTTAGAGGGCACCTGGCATCTGGGGCAAGAAAAACTGAGGAAGATGGCGTCAGCTGACGCTTTTATACCCCAGGTGCTTTGACGTCGGGGAAAGGGCGACATCAGCCGACGCCGGACCCAGACTTTGGAATCCGGCCGACCGAAGGGCTGCCTGAGGCAGGACAACCCATATGTAAGGACTGCAGATGCATACCTATCGGACATCTACATTTATGGTAGGTACAAAACTGTACTTTTTCACCCACATTCCAAAGACAAGCAGTAGGTAGATTTTTAACTCTATGTTGTCAATAGGTACTTTCATTTCCTAATGTACATAGTAAACTGTGTTGATTGCTTTGGCTGTTCATGGGGTCACCACAGGATGTGACTCAGCATTGGATGGATAGATGTATTTGGAGACTTTTTTTTAGAATTCCAGAGAGATGGAAACTTGCCTATAACTGGCTGTAGTTAATGGATGAGTCCCCTTTATGTAGTGGGACTATGACTAACAGTTTCCATTGTTTTAGGAATGCATCCATCTATGATAAAGCAGTTGATTAGCCATTAAGATGCAATAGGCAAATGCATCAGATGAGAGCTTCAGATTGTCTGTAGGAAAAAAAATAAGTAGACAGAAGAACTTTTAAGAGATTTCACACTGCAAACATTAACATGGTGGAGATCTGCAATGAGCAGATGGTAGACTGCTGAAGGAAAGAAAAATTATAATGACTCCGGTGAACTTCTGCCAGAAATGAGTGGCTACTTCATGTGTGCTATCTGATGGGCATAGGTTGGTTTGATGTTTAGGTTATATGCACACAATGACATACAGGGTGGAATCCTGACTATGAACTAGATCTCTCTACTTTGATTAGTAGCTTGGCCACTGAAAGAGTCAGGCAGGAGTGTAGGAACGAATGAGGTTTTGCTGCCTTGCTCACTCCAGGAGGAAGGGAAGGGTTTCTGATGGCAGTCTGACAAGTCTCTGGTAATGTGGGTGGTGCTGTTATTGTGAGGCAAATTTCCATTAAAATCTTGCTTAAAAGTGGAGCTGGAGTTAACTGATGCTACATGGGGTGAAGCATAAGGCAGCACATGTGATGTTGCAAACTGCATACCTTTCCCAACCTAACAGGAAGTGGTTCCAACACTGGCAGTTAGGGCACTTAAGTGGCAAATGGCGCTTTAACAGCAGCTCTAAAGAGCAGCTGTTGGCCAGATGAAGATGCTTAACTGGATCAAAAAACAGGAGTGTAGCTAGCTCTTCTGGCACCTGGGGCTGTTCCCCAATCTGGTGTACACCTTCTAAAATCTCTTTCAACTTCAGTTCTCTCTACAGAAAGCAGTTGCCACAATTTATGCCACACCTGGACCATGTTAAGCTATTTTCTATTTGCAACAAAATAAGTAGACAAATTATTTTGTTTTATACTGTAAGACGCAGTTGATGAAGTTTATGCCACACGTGAAGTGTTAAGCTCTTCAGTTCTCTCTACAGGTGCAATACTGGCATTTATTTCTGAATGCTGGCAACTCACTGGACTGATCAGGCTCTGCCAGTCATGCCACTTTGTGCCCAGGGCAGTTATGCCCTTATTCCATCCTGTTTGTGCTTCTGTTAAGAAATATTTAAATAAAAGTAATGTTTATGATCATGTTAAGTTGTCTGTTTCTAGTAGGTGAAGCACTTTATTTTACCATCTATTAATGTTGCTTTTATTTTATTGCGGAGTTGCTAATGTTGAGGAATGATCGTTATGATACAGTAAAGAGATTATTCTGATGTATGTTTTCTTAACTTGATAAGTGCCATGGATTTTAGCATGTAAAGAAAATTGTAACTAAGGAACTGGACTGCAGAGTCATTGTCTATGTACAGAAGCTGATTCTAGATCATCTGCCTACATTATTTTGTGTGTGTGTGTGTGTGTGTGTGTGTATGTGTTTTGTGTATACATATATATATATATATATATATATATATATATATATATATATATATATATATATATATATATATATATATATATATATATATTTAGTGGTGGTTAAGATTAGAGTCACTAAGTGTCAGTTGCCCAAATCATGAAGTGCTGAAGAACAGAATGCGGGTGACTCTGTTCCATAAGAAATCCATCCTGGTACTGTTTAAGTGTGCACCAGCAGTGACTTACGAATAAGGTAAAAATATCTGGAAACAAGTGGGGTGTGGCTGCGTAGCTGATATTTATAGTATTTATGTTCACAAGCTCAAGGTAGTGATGCTTGTGGTTTTGCCCTCCCCAAAAGATCAGTACAGAGCTGGTTTTCACCCTTGTGGTGTTTCAAGCATTTCATTCCCTTCAGTACAGCTCTTTTGAGTTGGGTACCTATAACTCCCAGTGGGTGTGGCTTGCCTTTAAAAAATGAAGTTATCATCTTACATTTCTAACAAGTACTCACTGATAGACTTCCGCGGTGGTGCAGCGGTAGCATTGTTACCTCACAGCAAGAGGTTCTCCCGTTCGATTCTCGGGTTGAGTGCGGAGTGCCTTCTGTGTGGAGTCTGCATGTCCTCCCCGCGGTTGGGTGGGCGTTCGAAAGACATGTGTAAATGGGCATGTCTTCGTTGAAGGTTGAATGTCGAGCTGGCACCTTGGCGTTTGTGAAAATCTACTGCCAATCATTAGCGGACTGGCGACCCCTAACTGGGAACAGCCGAAAGACTACAACAACTCACTGATAGAGGTCAAATGTCAATACATTTGTGTTTGCCATCATGTATGCTTCAAAATAAAATATTCTGATTTTGGAATTATTAATGTAAATATGAAGAGGCAATATTTGACGCCTGGAGGTACAGTAAGAGGTAACTGCAGAAACTTCTGGAGGTGCACTCGGCTGCAAGGACGTGGTTCTTAGAATCTTGTCATTTGTTGTTTCATAGTAGATACACCCAAGTACAGTGCAGAGTTAGTTGTGCTTCAAGTCTCATGTTTCAGAAAGGGGTAGACCTTTGAGGTAGGGAAGTGGAAAGAAAATGCATAATTTTATGTCTTCAGTGCTGGTACCAAATGGGTTTCTCTGATAAATGAAAGCTAACTAAATAAGAATGTTGCAGATTACTCAGGACTGCAGTTGTTTTAAAACTGCATCTGCATTTTCCTAACAAAGGAACAGAACAAGAGGTGAACAGCTGACTGGAAGGCACTGCAACAGTTATTCTGAGAAGAGAGGATGGAAGAGAGAGATTTATTATAAGAGTGTATTAAAAAGGAGTAGACTCAGGTGCGTGGGATGAAAGCGTAGCTAGTCTTGTTCCGTATGCAAAACATTCCTAATAGTGTTGTGAGTGTATGTTTGTGGAAAGCACTAGAAGGTTTGGATTTCTGAGCATGATTCAAGACAAGAATCTAAATTTAGAAATCACTGATATCAAAGATAGTGATAAAGGGGCACCTGTTGGAATGATTAGAACTGAGTAGGGTAACGAGACATGAATGCATATTGTACTTGTTATTTTCCATTTTTGCTGTAGAAGTACTCATCAGGATGGTGATTAACTGATTGAACAATACTATACTTAGCTCATTTACTACCCTGGGTGATTGCACTAGACTAACACTCTCTCATTCCCCCTCCCCCAAAAAGAAAGGTCGTCCAAGAATTGAGGACCAGAAAGTCTTCACATCTCCTTTACATCTATAACTGTAACAAACAGCTTGCTACAGCTGTGACAAGTACCTTACTACA
This sequence comes from Protopterus annectens, assembly GCF_019279795.1. Classification (NCBI taxonomy): domain Eukaryota; kingdom Metazoa; phylum Chordata; order Ceratodontiformes; family Protopteridae; genus Protopterus; species Protopterus annectens. The sequence continues at coordinate 562,114,800 of NC_056745.1, forward strand.
GGTACTAACCACATACTGAGCTTCACTGGAAATGTAAATGCATATCTGTATTCATTTTTGAATATGTGATATCCTTGTCTTTATTAAAGAGTGACGGTATTGCCCTTCCCACACCACTGGTACCTGCTGATCTGTGTTCTTCAAAGGGCAATCATGCTGGCCAAGCAGCAACTCTTTGAAATCTCTGAACAGAAAAAGGCTGCTGTGACACTGGCACACCATGCAGAACTACCATATCGGTTGCATAATTTTACCTTGGTATAAAACATTACCGTTTACTGCAGCATCCCTTACATGTGCACCACTGCAACATTCACAAATTTGAGTCAAACTTATCTACACATAGATATTCACAGAGTTAAGAAAGAAATAGTAACTGGGAAAATATCTCAGTAAAAACTACAGACCCATGGTGGATACCAGGGAAGGTAAGATAGGTGTATGTGTAATTGAGAACTCTTGACAATGCCTGGGCACAGCAGTATCAGCTTTTGAGATGTTCCACATGTAAGCATAAGAAAGTATGAAGATCACATACCACAGTGTGTCTAGGATTACAGGTCCATAAGCAGAGGCATTGGTACAGTACCTAAGCAGGAGAGAGGCTATGCATAGCATTGAGTGCAGCTATAAACTACGGGACACAGATCTTATTCTATTTTATGTAAGCACAACCCAGGGTATGGTTTCTTGCAGTTGGATTAGATGTTAATTCAAACTAATGTGTTTCCGCATATCAGATTATGTTTGTACAACTTTGCACCTGAGCAGCTAATATTTGTGATTCCCCAAATTTCACTATAATTAATTTCCATACTTGTTCACATCTGTTTCAGGCCCATAAACTGGGCACTTAAATTTAAAAAATATGTGCACATGATTTTATTTTCCTCAGATTCCAGTATCCACTCAAAATTCACGGTTTCTTAAAGTTTATCACATGATCTAAAATGTTGACTAAAACTATAAAAGTAGTTATATATTCTGGTCGTCCTCCTGACAGCATATGATAGGAGGAGATTGTTAAATCAGCTTGCGTATAAGTTCTGCTAAGTGTTTGTCCTTCATCCTTGCTGATGTGATAAGTATTTTTGATCCTGGACAGAGTGGATTAAACAGTAGGTGCCAGAAGAGGGTGAACATGACCATATTCAACTTGATCATGCTTTAATTAAACTACATTTTGTTTTGCTCCTTATTTTAATTGCATTGAACGAAAAGCTAAAATGTTCTGTTATTTAAGATGTATCCATTCATTCAGAGCATTTATTCATTTGATTTTGTTAACTTGGTAATACACTCAAGAAAAAAATAGGTATTGCCTAGGTACTTCATGTGGTTAAATACTGTGTAGGTTTATTTTTAGTCCTTTTCTTTATCTTTTTCGAAGGGATTGGGTGTGGTTGTATATGCTTTTTTTTAGGAGATGATGTATGTTTGTCACTTTCCACATAATTCAGCTCAGTTGAGAATGTTATGTCATACTTGAAAGAGTGTTTTGTCATACTTGAAAGAGAGGGTAGTGCAGTATTTTTAGAATAATAATTGGTATTATTAGATTTTTTTTTTGTAACTGGTGATAGTGGGTTTATGAATTAGACTCAGCAGATTTTTAAAAGGAGACTTTTGAATTTGGGTGCTGTTGTGGCCGTTTGGGCAGTTTTTCCATCTCTCTCAACTTTCTGATTTAAAAGCCTGCATTTGCACTTGTTTCACCCCCTTTCCTGTAACTAGTCTAGCCCAGATACAGATTGGCTGTATCTAGGATAGTTTGTAAGCTTCTGAGTCCCCCCAAGCCTTTCTGTGTTGGAGGGAAGCCTGCTAGCTTATCAGTGGGAGTGGTAAGCACTAGGTAACCTATCTACCACACAAGGGGATGTTTCTGGCCCAGAAATTGTAGTTATTGGCCGTTTGGGCAATTTTTCCAGCTGTCTCAACTTTCTGATTTAAAAGCCCACATTTGCACTTGTTTCTTTCCTGTATCTAGTCTAGTCCAGATACAGATTCTTAGTTTTAGCACTTGAATTTGGTTATTCGTGCTCAGCACTTGTCAGAACTTGTAAGCACTAAATAAGCTAAAAATTACTACAACACTCAACCTTCCTCATTACTTAGAGGAAAACAGATTTTGTACTTACTTTCCTCACTTGCTTAGAGAAAAACAGCTCTTGTACTCACTTTCCTCACTTGTCTAGAGAAAAGTAGTTTTTTATTCAGGCATATCCAAGGGTCAGCTCCCAGTGTTCTCTCCCATCTATCTGATGAATCTGGGCATCTTGGGTCAATGCAGCAATTGCCTCATGTACACAGACAACCCTCTCCTCCTACCACCCAACACTACAACCCGTGAGAGATGCACTTATCTAGCCAAACTGGAGGTAAAGCTCTCTCCAGCCAAGACTGAACTTGACAGTCAAGAGGAGAAGGTAAACACTTGCACCACACCACACTCATCACATAGTCCTACTAAACCTGTACCACCAAAATCCACGCACACAAACACAAAAACAGTGGCTGAGGCTCTCAATAATTATCTGCTCAAGAAACAGAGACCTACAAAGCAGAAAAGCAAGCAACCTCCACCCCACCAACGCAACCCAAATGACACATAGCCCACAGACTCAGTGTGCCACTCAATCCAGCCCATAAGGCAAAACAACATACCCAACACACTAGTCATAGGTGAAGCTGTAGTCAGGCACACTGATGTCCCACTCACAAGGCTAAACAAGTAGAAGGTTACTGTTAGCTGACTGTTGGGTGCCAGGATCCGCCACATAACCCACGCACTCAGGTCACACCACAACAAGTACAGATATGACTCTGTCATTGTCCATGTTGGTGTGAACGACCTGAGACATACCTCCCTGGACTACATGAGAAGAGACATGGAAGAGCTCTCCGATTTTGTAGCCCAGGCAGGTATGACCCTAGCCCTGAGTAGCATCCTGCCATCGCCCAGAATGATTCCGCAGTACAAGGACAAAATGATTGACTTCAACAATTGGCTAAGATTCTGGTGTCATTCTAAGGGGATCCAGAAACTGTCTGCCTGGGACGAACATGGTCGACAGACCACGATGCTTTGCCAGAGATGGCCTGGACCTGTCACCCCTGGGATTCCGGATAGTGGCTAAGGCTCTTGCCGCCTCTGTAGTGCCTTTTTTAGGCAAAGTTCAAATGATAGATTCGCTATCATAACAGGAAGAGGCAAGCAAAAATAGGGGGTAATGCTTCTCAATGCTAGAAGTCTAAATCTCAAAATGCTCTCCCTCGAGGCACTCCATAAAATGGAGAACATCGATTTCTGTGCAGTGACTGAGACCTGGTTCACAGCTGCAGAGAGCACCCCTGCATTACCAGGCTATATAACTCATACCACACTTTTTGCCATCTAACCTGGACCGGAACACCAAAGGCAGAGGTGTGTCCATATTCATTAAGGATATCCACACCTCCAGGCTAGTTGCTCAGCATAATGCAGCCAAGGTTATCCAAGTGCAACTAACTCTGGGCAAAACTGCAATCCAAATTGTAGCTTGCTACATATCCCCCACCATGCCCCAGGATTCCCACTCCTCTTTTCTTGATATACTGGAAAATATTAGGGTTCAGCCAAACACCCTAATAATGGGTGATTTCAACTACCCCACCAATAACTGGGAAAACTACTCGTGTACCAACTCCTTCACTCACCGCTTTCTGGAATTCATAAATTCCAGTGCCATTGACCAACTTATCCATACCCCCACCAGGGGCAACAGTATCCTAGATCTAGTCATTACCAACATGAGTGACCGGTGTTCCACACCTGAAGTCAACTCCTCGTCAGTTAAATCTGACCATAAGCTAATCACCCTAGATATCCACATCCTGCCCCCACCCCTCATTAAGAAAACCATGGTAAAAAATTTCTCCAAAGCCAACTTCATGCTTAAGTCAGAAGTGGCGAACTTCATGACACCCTTGCTGGTGGACAATACAGTTACGACTGCTGAATCCTACACAAATGTACTCTGTAAGCACTTAGACGAGTGGATGGATCGTGCTATCCCAAACAGAACCAAGATGCTATCCTCCAAAAAAAGGAAACCAATCTGGTGGTCCCCTACCATAAACAAACTCTACAACAGAAGGAAGAAACTGTTGCAAAAGAGAGTAAAATCCCATGAGTGGAGGAGCTCGCTGATCAGCCTCAGTAAGAAGCTGAGATCCCTTATACGATCCTCCAAAGCTAGCTATGAAAACAAAATCACCACTTATTCTAAGGACAGCCACAAAGCATTCTATAGCTATGTCAAGAATCTCAGTGGCAACACCCAGATCTGCTCTGAGTTACATCACAACGCCATGAAAATTACAGAACCAACTGATATTGCCAACATCCTGGCAGATAGTTTAAGTGCTAACTTTACCCCCCTCTCACCCCCGTAAAGGGCCCATATCTATACAGGAAGAATGCAGAGTCCCTGTAGTCACAACTACGCAGGTAAAATCTGCACTCTCTAAAGCCAAAAACACAGCATCCATGGGACCGGACAATATCCCAGGCTGTATTTTACACGAACTTCAGAATGAACTGGCTCCCCACCTAAGCACCATGTTCAGTCATAGCCTTATGTCAGGTTTTGTGCCCACTGAATGATGCACAGCAACAGTTATCCCACTCCACAAAGGGGGAGCCACCACTGATCATGTGAAGTATCGCCCTGTTAGCCTGAAGAGCCTGGTCTGCAAGGCCATGGAACGTATCATTATGGAACTCATAAACAAAGACATTAGTAACCTCCAAATTCTGGACCCCACCCAGTTCGGGTTTGTGAAAGGCAGATCATGCTTCCTGAACCTGATCAACTTCTTTGAGGCAGTCACCAAAGCCGTAGATGAGGCTAAGGTGGTTCACACAGCCTATCTTGACCTCGCAAAGGCTTTCGACACCACCCCCCATTCTGGAATTATAGCTGAACTCACTAAACTAGGTATAAATCCCTACGTTCACAAGGTTGCCAACTGGCTCACTGACAGAACCCACACTGTAAAAGTGTCAGACTCCAAATCTGACTTCAAACCAGTGACAAGTGGAGTACCACAGGGTTCAGTCCTGGGACCTCTCCTGTTTGGTATCTACTTCTCTGAAGTACAGGCTGACACAAAAGGCCTTTGGCTAATGAAGTTTGCAGATGACTGCAAACTAGGAGCCATAGTCAAGTCCCCAAATGATGTGGACGTCCTACAGAAGGGCCTCACTGAGACAGATGCCTGGTGTCAGGGCCATGGCCTCAAGCTCAATGCCAAAAAGTACATTGTCATCCCCTTTGGTAAAAACTCTGTACCCATGAACTACCACATAGGTGGCAGTCTACTTAACGCCGAATGTGTGATGAGAAACCTTGGGACCCAGGTGGACAGTAGTCTCTCCTTTGATAATCACATCAGCACAGTAGTCAGGAAATCCGTCTATGTGGCACACCTCATCACAAAAGGGTTCTCATCCAGGAAAAAAGAGGT